>NW_025534399.1:0-25000 GCF_020615455.1 Coregonus clupeaformis | reverse complement strand
GAAAATGGGTCGTGGATGGGTATTCCAGCATGACAATGACCCAAAACACACGGCCAAGGCAACAAAGGAGTGGCTCAAGAAGAAGCACATTAAGGTCCTGGAGTGGCCTAGCCAGTCTCCAGACCTTAATCCCATAGAAAATATGTGGAGGGAGCTGAAGGTTCGAGTTGCCAAACATCAGCCTCGAAACCTTAATGACTTGGAGAAGATCTGCAAAGAGGAGCGGGACAAAATCCCTCCTGAGATGTGTGCAAACCTGGTGGCCAACTACAAGAAACGTCTGACCTCTGTGATTGCCAACAAGTACTAAATAATGTTTTGCAGAGGGGTCAAATACTTATTTCCCTCATTAAAATGCAAATCAATTTATAACATTTTTGACATGTGTTTTTCTGGATTTTTTTGTTGTTATTCTGTCTCTCACTGTTCAAATAAACATACCATTAAAGTTATAGACTGATCATTTCTTTGTCAGTGGGCAAACGTACAAAATCAGCAGGGGATCAAATACTTTTTTTCCCTCACTGTAGTTGCTGTTAATGGTAATCCCATTTCCACTACTACTAGTATTATTGCTGTTGTTCCCACCATTTTTGTTATATGTATACTTTGACAATGTAAGTAATTTAACTTGCCATGTCAATAAAGTCTATTGAATTGAATTGAATTGAATGAACCAGAGGGAGAGGGAGACAGATGGAGAGAGAGACAGAGGGAGAGAGATTGAGAGAGAGAGAACCAGAGACCGAGGGAGAGAGACAAAGACAGAGGGAGAGAGACAGACGGACAGGGAGACAGATGGAGAAAGACAGAGAACCAGATAGATGGAGACAGAGAGAGAGGGAGACAGATGGAGAGAGGGAGAGGGAGACAGATGGAGAGAGACAGAGAGACAGATGGGGAGAGAGAGAGAGGGACAGAGGGAGACATATGGAGAGAGACCGAGAACCAGAGGGAGACAGATGGATGGAAACAGGGAGACAGATAGAGAGAGAGGGAGAGAGATAGATGGAGACAGAGAGAGAGGGAGACAGGTGGAGAGACAGAGAGAGGGAGATAGGTGGAGAGACAGAGACAGAGGGAGACAGAGACAGATGGAGAGAGACAGAGGGAGACAGAGACAGATGGAGAGAGACAGAGAGACATATGGAGACAGATAGGGAGATAGACAGAGAACCAGAGAAAGACAGAGACAGATGGAGAGAAACAGGAAGAAAGATGTTGAGAGACAGAGAACCAGAGGGAGACAGATACAGAGAGAGAGGGATAAAGATGGAGATAGACAGAGACAGATGGAGAGAGACAGAGACAGATGGAGAGAGACAGAGACAGATGGAGAGAGACAGAACCAGAGGGAGACAGATGGATAGAGACAGGTGGAGGGAGAAAGGTGGAGGGAGACAGAGAACCAGAGACGGAGGGAGACAGATGGAGATACAGAGAGAGAGGGAGACAGAGAGAGACTGAGCGAGACAGAGAGAGAGGGAGACAGATGGAGAGAGACAGAGACAGATGGGGAGTTGGAGAGGGATACAGATGGAGAGAGACAGAGAACAACAGGGAGACATATGGAGAGAGACCGAGAACCAGAGGGAGACATATGGATGGAGACAGGGAGACAGGTGGAGAGAGACAGAGGGAGACAGAGACAGATGGAGAGAGACAGAGGGAGACAGAGACAGATGGAGAGAGACAGAGAGACATATGGAGACAGATAGGGAGATAGACAGAGAACCAGAGAAAGACAGAGACAGATGGAGAGAAACAGGAAGAAAGATGTTGAGAGACAGAGAACCAGAGGGAGACAGATACAGAGAGAGAGGGATAAAGATGGAGATAGACAGAGACAGATGGAGAGAGACAGAGACAGAGGAGAGAGACAGAGACAGATGGAGAGAGACAGAACCAGAGGGAGACAGATGGATAGAGACAGGTGGAGGGAGACAGAGAACCAGAGACGGAGGGAGACAGATGGAGATACAGAGAGAGAGGGAGACAGAGAGAGACTGAGCGAGACAGAGAGAGAGGGAGACAGATGGAGAGAGACAGAGACAGATGGGGAGTTGGAGAGGGATACAGATGGAGAGAGACAGAGAACAACAGGGAGACATATGGAGAGAGACCGAGAACCAGAGGGAGACATATGGATGGAGACAGGTGGAGAGAGACAGAGGGAGAAGGAGCCAGATGGAGAGAGACAGAGGGAGAAGGAGCCAGATGGAGACAGTTGGAGAGAGACAGAGAACCAGATGGAGAGAGAGGGAGATATATGGAGAGAGAGGGAGACATATGGAGAGAGAGGGACTGTTACGAACCCCGTGGCTGTAAACGTCTAGGGTGGATGGACAAGAGACCCGTAACATAATTCATGCAAATTAGAATCGTGACATTACATTTACATTTACATTTTAGTCATTTAGCAGACGCTCTTATCCAGAGCGACTTACAGGAGCAATTAGGGTTAAGTGCCTTGCTCAAGGGCACATTAACGTCATTTAGCAGACGCTCTTAGCCAGAGCGACTCACAAATTGGTGCGTTCACCCTATAGCCAGTGGGATAACCACTTTACAATTGGGGGGGGTAGAAGGATTCCTTTATCCTATCCCAGGTATTCCTTAAAGAGGTGGGGTTTCAAATGTCTCCGGAAGGTGGTGAGTGACTCCGCTGTCCTGGCGTCGTGAGGGAGCTTGTTCCACCATTGGGGTGCCAGAGCAGCGAACAGTTTTGACTGGGCTGAGCGGGAACTATGCTTCCGCAGAGGAAGGGAGCCAGCAGGCCAGAGGTGGATGAGCGCAATGCCCTCGTTTGGGTGTAGGGACTGATCAGAGCCTGAAGGTACAGAGGTGCCGTTCCCCTCACTGCTCCATAGGCAAGCACCATGGTCTTGTAGCGGATGCGAGCTTCAACTGGAAGCCAGTGGAGTGTGCGGAGGAGGGGGGTGACGTGAGAGAACTTGGGAAGGTTGAACACCAGACGGGCTGCGGCATTCTGGATGAGTTGTAGGGGTTTAATGGCACAGGCAGGGGAGGCCAGCCAACAGCGAGTTGCAGTAGTCCAGACGGGAGATGACAAGTGCCTGGATTAGGACCTGTGCCGCTTCCTGTGTAAGGCAGGGTCGTACTCTCCGAATGTTGTAGAGCATGAACCTGCAGGAGCGGGTCACCGCCTTGATGTTGGCGGAGAACGACAGGGTGTTGTCCAGGGTCACGCCTAGGCTCTTCGCACTCTGGGAGGAGGACACAGCGGAGTTGTCAACCGTGATGGCGAGATCATGGAACGGGCAGTCCTTCCCGGGAGGAAGAGCAGCTCCGTCTTGCCAGGGTTCAGCTTGAGGTGGTGATCCGTCATCCATACTGATATGTCTGCCAGACATGCAGAGATGCGATTCGCCACCTGGTTATCAGAAGGGGAAAGGAGAAGATTAGTTGTGTATCGTCAGCGTAGCAATGATAGGAGAGACCATGTGAGGATATGACAGAGCCAAGTGACTTGGTGTATAGGGAGAAAAGGAGAGGGCCTAGAACTGAGCCTTGGGGGACACCAGTGGTGAGAGCACGTGGTGCGGAGACAGCTTCTCGCCACGCCACTTGGTAGGAGCGACCGGTCAGGTAGGACGCAATCCAGGAGTGAGCCGCGCCGGAGATGCCCAGCTCGGAGAGGGTGGAGAGGAGGATCTGATGGTTCACAGTATCAAAGGCAGCAGACAGGTCTAGAAGGACAAGAGCAGAGGAGAGAGAGTTAGCTTTAGCAGTGCGGAGAGTCTCCGTGACACAGAGGAGAGCAGTCTCAGTTGAATGACCAGTCCTGAAACCTGATTGGTTTGGATCAAGAAGGTCATTCTGAGAGAGATAGCAAGAGAGTTGGCTAAAGACGGCACGCTCAATCGTTTTGGAAAGAAAAGAGAAAGGGATACTGGTCTGTAGTTGTTGACATCAGTGGGGTCGAGTGTTGGTTTTTGAGAAGGGGAGCAACTCTCGCTCTCTTGAAGACGGAAGGGACATGGCCGGCGGTCAAGGGGATGAGTTGATCAGCGAGGTGAGGTAGGGGAGAAGGTCACCGGAGATGGTCTGGAGAAGGGAGGAGGGGATGGGGTCAAGCGGGCAGGTTGTTGGGCGGCCTGCAGTCACAAGTCGCAGGATTTTATCTGGAGAGAGAGGGAGAAAGAAGTCAAAGCATAGGGTAGGGCAGTGTGAGCAGGACCAGCAGTGTCATTAGACTTAACAAACGAGGATCGGATGTCGTCAACCTTCTTTTCAAAGTGGTTGGCGAAGTCATCCACAGAGAGAGGGGGGGATTCAGGAGGGAGGAAAATGTGGCAAAGAGCTTCCTAGGGTTAGAGGCAGATGCTTGGAATTTAGAGTGGTAGAAGGTGGCCTTAGCAGCAGAAACAGATGAAGAAAATGTAGAGAGGAGGGAGTGAAAAGATGCCAGGTCGGTAGGGAGTTTAGTTTTCTTCCATTTCCGCTCCGCTGCCCGGAGCTCTGTTCTGTGAGCTCGCAGTGAGTCATCAAGCCACGGAGCTGGAGGGGAGGACCGAGCCGGCCGGGAGGATAGGGGACACAGAGAGTCAAAGGATGCAGAAAGGGAGGAGAGGAGGGTTGAGGAGGCAGAATCAGGAGATTGGAGGGAGAAGGATTGAGCAGAGGGAAGAGATGATAGGATGGAAGAGGAGAGAGTAGTGGGAGAGAGAGAGCGAAGGTTGCGGCGGCGCATTACCATCTGTGTAGGGGGCAGAGTGAGTAGTGTGGGAGGAGAGCGAGAGAGAAAAGGAAACAAAGTAGTGGTCGGAGACTTGGAGGGGAGTTGCAGTGAGATTAGTAGAGGAGCAGCATCTAGTGAAGATGAGGTCAAGCGTATTGCCTGCCTTGTGAGTAGGGGGACGGTGAGAGGGTGAGGTCAAAAGAGGAGAGGAGTGGAAAGAAGGAGGCAGAGAGAAATGAGTCAAACGTGGACATAGGGAGGTTGAAATCCCCCAAAAACTGTGAGGGGTGAGCCATCCTCAGGAAAGGAACTTATCAAGGCGTCAAGCTCGTTGATGAACTCTCCAAGGGAACCTGGAGGGCGATAGATGACAAGGATATTAAGCTTAAATGGGCTAGTGACTGTGACAGCATGGAATTCAAATGAGGAGATAGACAGATGGGTTAGGGGGAAAATTGAGAATGTCCACTTGGGAGAGATGAGGATTCCTGTACCACCACCCCTCTGACCAGATGCTCTCGGGGTATGCGAGAACACATGGTCAGACGAGGAGAGAGCAGTAGGAGTAGCCGTGTTTTCAGTGGTGATCCATGTTTCCGTCAGCGCCAGGAAGTCGAGGGACTGGAGGTTGGCATAGGCTGGGATGAAGTCAGCTTTGTTGGCAGCAGAACGGCAGTTCCAGAGGCTGCCTGCGACCTGGAACTCCAGGTGAGGGGTGCGTGCAGGGACCACCAGGTTAGAGAGGCAGCAGCCGCGCGGTGTGGTGCGTTGTTTGTGTAGCCTGTGCAGAGAGGGAGAACAGGGATAGGCAGAGGCATAGTTGACAGGCTGTAGCAAATGGCTACAAAAATGCAGAGGAGATCGGAATGAAATGAGCTAAGCATCTGGGAGAGGAGAGAGGGGGCCTCCCTCACCAAAAACTTCTACCTCAGAAACTAAAATTGTTTCACTGAACCACCCGAACAAAAACTCTCCCAACTTCCACCTTTAGAAATCAGAATTGTTGTGAACCACAGTTGTTCAATGTTTAAAGGAATAGACTCAACCCACTTTATTCAGCTAGCTAACTATGACACCATAGCTGACTAGCATGCTAGCATCCAATAACACACAGTTTAACACACAGTTAAGCACCAATACTTGGTCACAACAAACCACCAATAGTGTGTTAACTAGCTAACTAGCATGCTAGCATCCAGTAACACACAGTTTAGCACAAACACTTGGTCACAGCAAACCACCAATAGTGTTTTAACACACTAAACAGATCATTCGTGTCTGTGTCAAGTTCCTTTCATGACGCAGCAATGATTCAACGTTGGCTAGCTAGGACAAGTATATTGTAATTAGCTACTACCGTACAGTTCGCTGGTCGTGTTGGGTAGCTAGCAATGGCCACTGTGTTGACTTTGTTTGAAGAACGGCTAGCTAGCTAGCTTCGTGCTACACCCGGCACACAATGGCTACTGTGTTGACTCTGTTCGGAAAAAACGGCTAGTTAGCTCGCTTCGTGCTACAGCCGGCACGGCGGAAGACACTGCCAAGACACAGTAACTACCCACGATACCTAGCTATGACGCCGTAGCTAACTAGCAAGCTAGCATCCATTGACACACAATTTAGCACCAATACTTGGTTACAACAAACTGCCAAGAGTGTGTTAGCACACTAAACAGATAATTCATGTCCGTGTCTAGTTCCTTTCATAACGCATAACGCAGCAAAAATTAAACATGGACATGGAACAGTGAGAACAAAAACTACACGACAACCATAAACTACCGTCAAACATAAAAGGTTTATTTTTGAACACACGGTAAAGGTTTGGGAAAAAGGGCTGAGCAGGACCCAAGAAATGAAACAATAGTGTAAAACACCCCTAAACTGATCTTGCCTGCCTCAAGAACCCTAAGCTACTGCTAACCATACAAAAATTACAGTGGGTGGTCCGCTCAGGTCTAACTAGTGTTTTTAGACAGTTTTCTTCCTACGGGTAATGTATGCCCAAGGGCAACTTGCTTAAATTCCCCTTTTCCCAGAAACACACAACAAAGTTACCAAACAGAGTAACCAGCAAATGAGTGAGTACACAGGACACCACAGTATCCATACTCACATACGGAAAATAGACTCTAACAACTGACCGGCTTTTAAACAATGGGATGTGTGATTGAAAAACCAGAAACAGGTGGTGCAATGCAGAGGAATGTCCACTGATTGGTCCACCTCAGCAATCAGCAGACACCCCAACGACCACCAATCAGGAACCATACAGGACACCTGTGATTAGGGCAGAAGGAGAGGAAAAACACAAAAAGACACAGGATACCTGTATCCGTAACAGGGACACAGATTGAGAGAGACGGAGAGAGACAGAGAACCAGAGGGAGAGAGACAGGGGGAGACAGATGGAGAGAGACAGAGGGAGACATATGGAGAGAGACAGAGACAGATGGAGACAGATGGAGAGAAACAGGGAGAGAGGGAGACAGATGTTGAGAGACAGAGAACTAGAGGGATACAGATGGATAGAGACAGATGGAGAGAGACAGAGAACAAAAGGGAGTCATATGGAGAGAGACCGAGAACCAGAGGGAGACAGATGGATGGAGACAGGTAGATAGATGGAGAGAGACAGAGAGAGAGGGAGACAGATTTGCGAGAGACAGAGAGAGAGGGAGACAGATGGAGAGAGACAGAGAACCAGAGGGAGACAGAGGGATACAGATTGAGAGAGACAGATGGAGAGTGACCGAGGACCAGAGAGAGAGGGAGACAGATGGATAGAGACAGAGAGAGGGAGACAGATGGAGAGAGACAGAGAGAGGGAGAAAGATGGAGAGAGACAGAGAACTAGAGGGAGAGAGATGGAGAGAGACAGAGGGGGAGAGACAGACGGAGAGAGACAGAGAACCAGAGGGAGATAGATGGAGAGAGATGGAGAGAGACAGAGGGAGATGGAGAGAGATGGAGAGAGACAGAGAGAGAGGGAGCCAGATGGAGAGAGACATAGAACAAGAGGGAGAGAGACAGAGACAAAGGGAGACAGATGGAGAGAGAGGTAGAAAGATGGAGAGAGACAGACAGAGAACCAGAGGGAGAAAGATGGAGAGAGAGGGAGACATATGGAGAGAGAGGGAGGGAGAGAGACAGAGAACCAGAGGGAGAGAGACAGAGAACCAGAGGGAGCGAGACAGAGAACCAGAGGGAGAGAGACAGCGAGACAGGGGGAGACAGATGGAGAGAGACAGAGAAAAAGGGAGACAGATTGAAAAAGACTGAGTGACAGAGGGAGACAGATTTGCAAGAGACAGAGAGAGAGGGAGACAGATGGGGAGAGACAGAGAACCAGAGGGAGACAGAGGGAGAGAGACAGAGGGTGACAGATGGAGAGAGAAAGATGGAGACATGGAGAGAGACCGAGGACCAGAGTGAGAGGGAGACAGATGGATAGAGACAGAGACCCAGAGGGAGAGAGATGGAGAGAAACAGATGGAGAGAGACAGAGAACCAGAGGGACACAGATGGATAGAGAGAGATGGAGACAGAGGGAGACAGATGGAGAAAAACAGATGGAGAGAGACAGATGAGGAGAGACGGAGAACCAGAGAGACAGATGGAAAGAGACAGAGAACCAGAGGGAGACAGATGGATAGAGAGAGATGGAGACAGATGGAGAAAAACAGATGGAGAGAGACAGATGAGGAGAGACGGAGAACCAGAGATACAGATGGAAAGAGAGAGATGGAGACAGATGGAGAGAGACAGATGGAGAAAAACAGATGGAGAGAGACAGATGAGGAGAGACGGAGAACCAGAGAGACAGATGGAAAGAGAGAGATGGAGACAGATGGAGAGAGACAGATGGAGAGAGGGAGACAGATGGAGAGAAACAGATGGAGAGAGACAGGGAGACAGAGGGAGACTGATGGAGAGAGACAGATGGAGAGAGTGAGACAGATGTAGAGAGATAGAGGGAGAGGGAGCCAGATGGCGGGAGACAGAGAGACAGAGACCCAGAGGGAGACAGTCGGAGAGAAACAGATGGAAAGAGACAGAGAGAGAGACTGATGGAGAGAGACTGATGGAGAGAGACAGAGAACCAGAGGGAGAGGGAGACAGAGAGAGAGAGGGAGACAGATGGTGAGTGACAGAAAACAAGAGGGAGACAGATGGAGAGAGACAGAGAACCAGAGGGAGACAGATGGAGAGGGATACAGATGGAGAGAGACAGAGAACCAGAGGGAGACAGATGGAGAGAGACAGGGAGATGGAGATTGATGAAGAGAGACAGAGAATGAGGGAGAGAGATGGAGAGAGACAGAGAACCAGAGAGAGACGGAGGCAGATGGAGAGAGACAGAGAACCAGGGGGAGAGGGAGACAGATGGAGAGAGACAGAGAACCAGAGGGAGACAGATGGAGAGGGAGACAGGTGGAGAGAGACAGACAGAGAGAGAGGGAGGGAGAAAAATGGAGAGAGACATAGAACCAGAGGGAGACAGTGGGAGACAGATGGAGAGGGACAGATGAAGAGAGACAGAGACATAGAGGGAGACAGATGGAGAGAGACAGAGACCCAGAGGGAGACAGATGGAGAGAGACAAGGGGAGAGGGAGACAGATGAAGACAGATGAAGAGAGACAGATGGAGAGAGAGAGAGAGGGAGACGGATGGAGAGAGACAGAGGGAGAAAATTGGAGAGAGACAGAGAACCAGAGGGAGACAGATGGAAAGAGACAGAGGGAGACAGGTGGAAAGAGAAAGATGGAGAGAGACAGAGAACCAGAGGGAGAGGGAGGAGGATGGAGGGAGACAGAGGACCAGAGAGAGAGAGAGAGAGGGAGACTGATGGAGAGAGACTGATGGAGAGAGACAGAGAACCAGAGGGAGACAGATGGAGAGATACAGAGAACCAGAGGGAGACAGGTAGAGAGAGGGAGACAGATGGAGAGAGACAGAGAGAGGGAGATTGATGAAGAGAGACAGAGAACCAGAGAGAGACGGCGGCAGATGGAAAGAGACAGAGAACCAGAGGGAGACAGATGGAGAGAGACAGAGATCCAGAGGGAGACCGATGGAGAGAGAGACGGAGGCAGATGGAGAGAGACAGAGAACCAGAGAGAGAGGGAGACAGATAGTGATAGACAGAGAGAGAGGGAGACATATGGAGAGAGACAGAGAGAGGGAGACAGATGGGGAGAGACAGAGGGAGAGGGAGACAGATGGGGAGAGACAGAGAGAGAGGGATACTGATGGGGAGAGACAGAGAGAGGGAGACAGAGAGAGAGGGAGACAGATGGGGAGAGACAGAGAGAGAGGGAGACATATGGAGAGAGACAGAGAGAGGGAGACAGATAAGGGAGAGACAGAGAGAGGGAGACAGATAGAGCATCTTACAGTTACAGTTACTTAAAATATCCACAGTTACAGTTACTTAAAATATCCACAGTTACAGTTACTTAAAATATCCACAGTTACATTTACTCAGAGAGAGAGACAGAGGGAGAGGGAGACAGTTACTCAGAGCTAAAAAGCTGGGAACTCCTACAGGGCTGATGATTGCCGGCCCACCTCCTCCTGGATAGGACAGCGTTACCATGGCAATCAATGTTAAAGAACAATGACCCGCCGGTCCCGTTGAGCCCGGCCTTCCACCCCTGATGACACACACTTCCACACGCTAGCATGCTTATTCCTGCCTTACCCCCCTGTCCATTGTAGCATTTATATAGCATGATACAGTATTATGTATGGTACTGTAGATTACATACACTACATGACCAAAAGTATGTGGACACTTGCTTGTCGAACATCTCATTCCAAAATCATGGGCATTAATATGGAGTTGGTCCCCCCTTTGCTGCTATAACAGCCTCCACTCTTCTGGGAAGGCTTTCCACTAGATGTTGGAACATTGCTGCAGGGATTTGCTTCCATTCAGCCACAAGAGCATTAGTGAGGTCGGACACTGATGTTGGGGGATTAGGCCTGGCTCGCAGTCGGCGTTCCAATTCATCCCAAAAGTGTTCGATGGGGTTGAGGTCAGGGCTCTGTGCAGGCCAGTCAAGATCTTCCACACCGATCTCGACAAACCATTTCTGTATGGACCTCGTTTTGTGCACGGGGGCATTGTCATGCTGAAACAGGAAAGGGCCTTACCCAAACTGTTGCCACAAAGTTGGATGCACAGAATGGTCTAGAATGTCATTGTATGCTGTAGCGTTCAGATTTCCCTTGACTGGAACTAAGGGGCCTAGCCCGAACCATGAAAAACAGCCCCAGACCATTATTCCTCCTCTACCAAACTTTAGTTGGCACAATTCTCCTGGCATCCGCCAAACCCAGATTCGTCTTCCAGAGAACGCATTTCCACTGCTCCAAGGTCCATTGGCGGCGAGCTTTACAGCTGACGCTTGGCATTGCGCATGGTGATTTTAGGCTTGTGTGCGGCTGCTCGGCCATGTAAACCCATTTCATGAAGCTCCCGAAGAACAGTTCTTGTGCTGACGTTGCTTCCAGAGGCAGTTTGGAACTCGGTAGTGAGTGTTGCAACCGAGGACAGACGATTTTTACGAGCTACGTGCTTCAGCACTCGCCGGTCCAATTCTGTGAGCTTGTGTGGCCTACCACTTCGCGACTGGGCCGTTGTTGCTCCTAGACGTTTCCACTTCACAATAACAGCACTTACAGTTTAACGGGACAGCTCTAGCAGGGCAGAAATTTGACAAACTGACTTGTTGGAAAGGTGGCATCCTATGACGGTGCCATGTTGAAAGTCACTGAGCTCTTCAGTAAGGCCATTCTACTGCCAATGTTTGTCTATGGAGTTTGCATGGCTGTGTGCTCGAATTTATTCACCTGTCACCAATGGGTGTGGCTGAAATAGCTGAATCCACTAATTTGTATACATAGTGTATATTGTTTCAGGGCTACTCTGCTATGGTGCCAAAGCTTCAGTAAACATGTATCTTTGTCTCAAACAGCGACAAATTGAAACTGGACTGATATGTACTCATATTTATGCTGGATGATATGAATAGTAAATATTGGATTATAGTTTTTTCAAGTTTAGCCAGTGTGTGTTCTTGTAGTTTTTCTGTAGCACCTCCGTTTAACGGCAAAGATGTATACTTATCCTAATACACACACACACACACACACACCTGCTCATTATGTGGAATGAAGAGGATCATGTCCAAAGTGGTACTGCTCTCCATCCCTCCTCCTACCTCCTCCCTCTCTCTCATCCCTCCTCCTACCTCCTCCCTCTCTCTCCATCCCTCCTCCTACCTCCTCCCTCTCTCTCCATCCCTCCTCCCTCCCTCTCTCTCATCCCTCCTCCTACCTCCTCCCTCTCTCTCCATCCCTCCTCCTACCTCCTCCCTCTCTCTCCATCCCTCCTCCTACCTCCTCCCTCTCTCTCCATCCCTCCTACCTCCTCCCTCTCTCTCCATCCCTCCTCCTACCTCCTCCCTCTCTCTCCATCCCTCCTCCTACAGTATCTCCCTCTCTCTCCATCCCTCCTCCTACCTCCTCCCTCTCTCTCCATCCCTCCTACAGTATCTCCCTCTCTCTCCATCCCTCCTCCTACCTCCTCCCTCTCTCTCCATCCCTCCTCCTACAGTATCTCCCTCTCTCTCCATCCCTCCTCCTACCTCCTCCCTCTCTCTCCATATCTCCTCCTACAGTATCTCCCTCTCTCTCCATCCCTCCTCCTACCTCCTCCCTCTCTCTCCATCCCTCCTCCTACAGTATCTCCCTCTCTCTCCATCCCTCCTCCTACAGTATCTCCCTCTCTCTCCATCCCTCCTCCTACCGCCTCCCTCTCTCTCCATCCCTCCTCCTACCTCCTCCCTCTCTCTCCATCCCTCCTCCTACCTCCTCCTCCCTCTCTCTCCATACCTCCTCCTACCTCCTCCCTCTCTCTCCATCCCTCCTCCCTCTCTCTCCATCCCTCCTCCTACCTCCTCCCTCTCTCTCCATCCCTCCTCCCTCTCTCTCCATCCCTCCTCCCTCTCTCTCCATACCTCCTCCTACCTCCTCCCTCTCTCTCCATCCCTCCTCCTACCTCCTCCCTCTCTCTCCATCCCTCCTCCTACAGTATCTCCCTCTCTCTCCATACCTCCTCCTACCTCCTCCCTCTCTCTCCATCCCTCCTCCTCCCTCTCTCTCCATCCCTCCTCCTACCTCCTCCCTCTCTCTCCCTCTCTCTCATCCCTCCTCCCTCTCTCTCCATCCCTCCTCCTACCTCCTCCCTCTCTCTCCATCCCTCCTACAGTATCTCCCTCTCTCTCCATCTCTCCTCCTACCTCCTCCCTCTCTCTCCATATCTCCTCCTACCTCCTCCCTCTCTCTCCATCCCTCCTCCTACCTCCTCCCTCTCTCTCCATCCCTCCTCCTACCTCCTCCCTCTCTCTCCATCCCTCCTCCTACCTCCTCCCTCTCTCTCCATCCCTCCTACAGTATCTCCCTCTCTCTCCATCCCTCCTCCTACCTCCTCCCTCTCTCTCCATCCCTCCTCCTACCTCCTCCCTCTCTCTCCATCCCTCCTCCTACAGTATCTCCCTCTCTCTCCATCCCTCCTCCTACCTCCTCCCTCTCTCTCCATCCCTCCTCCTACCTCCTCCCTCTCTCTCCATCCCTCCTACCTCCTCCCTCTCTCTCCATCCCTCCTCCTACCTCCTCCCTCTCTCTCCATCCCTCCTCCTACAGTATCTCCCTCTCTCTCCATCCCTCCTCCTACCTCCTCCCTCTCTCTCCATCCCTCCTCCTACCTCCTCCCTCTCTCTCCATCCTCCTCCTACCTCCTCCCTCTCTCTCCATCCCTCCTCCTACCTCCCCCCTCTCTCTCCATCCCTCCTCCTACAGTATCTCCCTCTCTCTCCATCCCTCCTCCTACCTCCTCCCTCTCTCTCCATCCCTCCTACCTCCTCCCTCTCTCTCCATCCCTCCTCCTACCTCATCCCTCTCTCTCCATCCCTCCTCCTACCTCCTCCCTCTCTCTCCATCCCTCCTCCTACCTCCTCCCTCTCTCTCCATCCCTCCTCCTACCTCCTCCCTCTCTCTCCATCCCTCCTACCTCCTCCCTCTCTCTCCATCCCTCCTCCTACCTCCTCCCCCTCTCTCCATATCTCCTCCTACCTCCTCCCTCTCTCTCCATCCCTCCTCCTACCTCCTCCCTCTCTCTCCATCCCTCCTCCTACCTCCTCCCTCTCTCTCCATCCCTCCTCCTACCTCCTCCCTCTCTCTCCATCCCTCCTACAGTATCTCCATCTCTCTCCATCCCTCCTCCTACCTCCTCCCTCTCTCTCCATCCCTCCTCCTACCTCCTCCCTCTCTCTCTATCCCTCCTCCTACCTCCTCCCTCTCTCTCCATCCCTCCTCCTACCTCCTCCGTCTCTCCATACCTCCTCCTACAGTATCTCCATCTCTCTCCATCCCTCCTCCTACCTCCTCCCCCTCTCTCCATCCCTCCTCCTACCTCCTCCCTCTCTCTCCCCTCCTCCTACCTCCCCCTCTCTCTCCATCCCTCCTCCTACCTCCTCCCTCTCTCTCCATCCCTCCTCCTACCTCCTCCTTCTCTCTCCATCCCTCCTCCTACAGTATCTCCCTCTCTCTCCATCCCTCCTCCTACCTCCTCCCTCTCTCTCCATCCCTCCTCCTACCTCCTCCCTCTCTCTCCCTCCTCCCTCTCTCTCCATCCCTCCTCCTACCTCCTCCCTCTCTCTCCATCCCTCCTCCTACCTCCTCCTTCTCTCTCCATACCTCCTCCTACCTCCTCCCTCTCTCTCCATCCCTCCTCCTACCTCCTCCCTCTCTCTCCATCCCTCCTCCTACCTCCTCCCTCTCTCTCCATCCCTCCTCCTACAGTATCTCCCTCTCTCTCCATCCCTCCTCCTACCTCCTCCATCTCTCTCCATCCCTCCTCCTACAGTATCTCCCTCTCTCTCCATCCCTCCTCCTACCTCCTCCCTCTCTCTCCATCCCTCCTCCTACAGTATCTCCTCTCTCTCTCATCCCTCCTCCTCCTCCTCCCTCTCTCTCCATCCCTCCTCCTACCTCCTCCCTCTCTCTCATCCCTCCTCCCTCTCTCTCCATCCCTCCTCCTACCTCCTCCCTCTCTCTCCATCCCTCCTCCTACCTCCTCCCTCTCTCTCCATACCTCCTCCTACCTCCTCCCTCTCTCTCCATCCCTCCTCCTACCTCCTCCCTCTCTCTCCATCCCTCCTCCTACCTCCTCCCTCTCTCTCCATCCCTCCTCCTACAGTATCTCCCTCTCTCTCCATCCCTCCTCCTACCTCCTCCCTCTCTCTCCATCCCTCCTCCTACCTCCTCCCTCTCTCTCCCTCCTCCTACCTCCCCCCTCTCTCTCCATCCCTCCTCCTACCTCCTCCCTCTCTCTCCATCCCTCCTCCTACCTCCTCCCTCTCTCTCCATCCCTCCTCCTACAGTATCTCCCTCTCTCTCCATCCCTCCTCCTACCTCCTCCCTCTCTCTCCATCCCTCCTCCTACCTCCTCCCTCTCTCTCCCATCCCTCCTCCTACCTCCTCCCTCTCTCTCCATCCCTCCTCCTACAGTATCTCCCTCTCTCTCCATCCCTCCTCCTACCTCCTCCCTCTCTCTCCATCCCTCCTCCTACCTCCTCCCTCTCTCTCCATCCCTCCTCCTACCTCCTCCCTCTCTCTCCATCCCTCCTCCTACCTCCCCCTCTCTCTCCATCCCTCCTCCTACAGTATCTCCCTCTCTCTCCATCCCTCCCCCTACCTCCTCCCTCTCTCTCCATCCCTCCTACCTCCTCCCTCTCTCTCTCCCTCCTCCTACCTCCTCCCTCTCTCTCCATCCCTCCTCCTACCTCCTCCCTCTCTCTCCATCCCTCCTCCTACCTCCTCCCTCTCTCTCCATCCCTCCTCCTACCTCCTCCCTCTCTCTCCATCCCTCCCTACCTCCTCCCTCTCTCTCCATCCCTCCTCCTACCTCCTCCCCTCTCATATCTCCTCCTACCTCCTCCCTCTCTCTCCATCCCTCCTCCTACCTCCTCCCTCTCTCTCCATCCCTCCTCCTACCTCCTCCCTCTCTCTCCATCCCTCCTCCTACCTCCTCCCTCTCTCTCCATCCCTCCTACAGTATCTCCCATCTCTCTCCATCCCTCCTCCTACCTCCTCCCTCTCTCTCCATCCCTCCTCCTACCTCCTCCCTCTCTCTCTATCCCTCCTCCTACCTCCTCCCTCTCTCTCCATCCCTCCTCCTACCTCCTCCGTCTCTCCATACCTCCTCCTACAGTATCTCCATCTCTCTCCATCCCTCCTCCTACCTCCTCCCCCTCTCTCCATCCCTCCTCCTACCTCCTCCCTCTCTCTCCCTCCTCCTACCTCCCCCCTCTCTCTCCATCCCTCCTCCTACCTCCTCCCTCTCTCTCCATCCCTCCTCCTACCTCCTCCTTCTCTCTCCATCCCTCCTCCTACAGTATCTCCCTCTCTCTCCATCCCTCCTCCTACCTCCTCCCTCTCTCTCCATCCCTCCTCCTACCTCCTCCCTCTCTCTCCCTCCTCCCTCTCTCTCCATCCCTCCTCCTACCTCCTCCCTCTCTCTCCATCCCTCCTCCTACCTCCTCCTTCTCTCTCCATACCTCCTCCTACCTCCTCCCTCTCTCTCCATCCCTCCTCCCTACCTCCTCCCTCTCTCTCCATCCCTCCTCCTACCTCCTCCCTCTCTCTCCATCCCTCCTCCTACAGTATCTCCCTCTCTCTCCATCCCTCCTCCTACCTCCTCCATCTCTCTCCATCCCTCCTCCTACAGTATCTCCCTCTCTCTCCATCCCTCCTCCCTACCTCCTCCCTCTCTCTCCATCCCTCCTCCTACAGTATCTCCCTCTCTCTCCATCCCTCCTCCTACCTCCTCCTCTCTCTCCATCCCTCCTCCTACCTCCTCCCTCTCTCTCCATCCCTCCTCCCTCTCTCTCCATCCCTCCTCCTACCTCCTCCCTCTCTCTCCATCCCTCCTCCTACCTCCTCCCTCTCTCTCCATACCTCCTCCTACCTCCTCCCTCTCTCTCCATCCCTCCTCCTACCTCCTCCCTCTCTCTCCATCCCTCCTCCTACCTCCTCCCTCTCTCTCCATCCCTCCTCCTACAGTATCTCCCTCTCTCTCCATCCCTCCTCCTACCTCCTCCCTCTCTCTCCATCCCTCCTCCTACCTCCTCCCTCTCTCTCCCTCCTCCTACCTCCCCCTCTCTCTCCATCCCTCCTCCTACCTCCTCCCTCTCTCTCCATCCCTCCTCCTACCTCCTCCCTCTCTCTCCATCCCTCCTCCTACAGTATCTCCCTCTCTCTCCATCCCTCCTCCTACCTCCTCCCTCTCTCTCCATCCCTCCTCCTACCTCCTCCCTTCTCTCTCCATCCCTCCTCCCTCTCTCTCCATCCCTCCTCCTACCTCCTCCCTCTCTCTCCATCCCTCCTCCTACCTCCTCCCTCTCTCTCCATACCTCCTCCTACCTCCTCCCTCTCTCTCCATCCCTCCTCCTACCTCCTCCCTCTCTCTCCATCCCTCCTCCTACCTCCTCCCTCTCTCTCCATCCCTCCTCCTACAGTATCTCCCTCTCTCTCCATCCCTCCTCCTACCTCCTCCATCTCTCTCCATCCCTCCTCCTACAGTATCTCCCTCTCTCTCCATCCCTCCTCCTACCTCCTCCATCTCTCTCCATCCCTCCTACCTCCTCCCTCTCTCTCCATCCCTCCTACAGTATCTCCCTCTCTCTCCATCCCTCGAGATGGGACAAAACTAGATCCAGGGTATGACTGTGGCAATGAGTAGGTCCGGAGACATGTTGGACAAAACCCACTGAGTTGATGAGGGCGCCGAAACCCTTTTGGAGTGGGTCTGTGGAATTTTCCATGTGAATATTGAAGTCACCAAAAATTAGAATATTATATGCCATGACTACATGGTCCGATAGGTATTCAGGGAACGCTGTATACGACCCAGGAGGCCTGTAAACAGTAGCTATAAAAAGTGATTGAGTAGGCTGCATACATTTCATGTCTAGAAGCTCAAAAGACGAAAACGCGGTCACTTTTTTTGTAAATTTAAATTTGTTGTCGTAAATGTTGACAACACCTCTGCCTTTGCCGTATGCACGGGGGATATGGTCACTAGTGTAACCAGGAGGAGAGGCCTCATTTAACACAGCAAATTCATCAGGCTTAAACCATGTGTCAGTCAGGCCAATCACATCAAGATTATGATCAGTGATTAGTTCATTGACTATGATGCCTTGGAAGTGAGGGATCTAACATTAAGTAGCCCTATTTTGAGATGTGCGATTTCACAATCTCTTTCAATAATGACATGAATGGAGGAGGTCTTTATTCCAGTGAGATTGCTAAGGCGAACACCGCCATGTTTAGTTCTGCTCAACCTAGATCGAGGCACAGACACGGTCTCAATGGGGATAGCTGAGCTGACTACCCTGACTGTGCTAGTGGCAGACTCCACTAAGCTGTCAGGCTGGCTAACAGTCTGCTGCCTGGCCTGCACCCTGTCTCATTGGGGAGGCTAACAGCCTGCTGCCTGGCCTGCACCCTGTCTCATTGGGCTGGCTAACAGCCTGCTGCCTGGACTGCACCCTGTCTCATTGGGGAGGCTAACAGCCTGCTGCCTGGCCTGCACCCTGTCTCATTGGGGAGGCTAACAGCCTGCTGCCTGGCCTGCACCCTGTCTCATTGGGCTGGCTAACAGCCTGCTGCCTGGCCTGCACCCTGTCTCATTGGGGAGGCTAACAGCCTGCTGCCTGGCCTGCACCCTGTCTCATTGGGGAGGCTAACAGCCTGCTGCCTGGCCTGCACCCTGTCTCATTGGGAGGCTAACAGCCTGCTGCCTGGCCTGCACCCTGTCTCATTGGGGAGGCTAACAGCCTGCTGCCTGGCCTGCACCCTGTCTCATTGGGGAGGCTAACAGCCTGCTGCCTGGCCTGCACCCTGTCTCATTGGGGAGGCTAACAGCCTGCTGCCTGGCCTGCACCCTGTCTCATTGGGGAGGCTAACAGCCTGCTGCCTGGCCTGCACCCTGTCTCATTGGGGAGGCTAACAGCCTGCTGCCTGGCCTGCACCCTGACTCATTGGGGAGGCTAACAGCCTGCTGCCTGGCCTGCACCCTGTCTCATTGGGGAGGCTAACAGCCTGCTGCCTGGCCTGCACCCTGTCTCATTGGGGAGGCTAACAGCCTGCTGCCTGGCCTGCACCCTGTCTCATTGGGGAGGCTAACAGCCTGCTGCCTGGCCTGCACCCTGTCTCATTGGGGAGGCTAACAGCCTGCTGCCTGGCCTGCACCCTGTCTCATTGGGGAGGCTAACAGCCTGCTGCCTGGCCTGCACCCTGTCTCATTGGGGAGGCTAACAGCCTGCTGCCTGGCCTGCACCCTGTCTCATTGGGGAGGCTAACAGCCTGCTGCCTGGCCTGCACCCTGTCTCATTGGGGAGGCTAACAGCCTGATGCCTGGCCTGCACCCTGTCTCATTGGGGAGGCTAACAGCCTGCTGCCTGGCCTGCACCCTGTCTCATTGGGGAGGCTAACAGCCTGCTGCCTGGCCTGCACCCTGTCTCATTGGGGAGGCTAACAGCCTGCTGCCTGGCCTGCACCCTGTCTCATTGGGGAGGCTAACAGCCTGCTGCCTGGCCTGCACCCTGTCTCATTGGGGAGGCTAACAGCCTGCTGCCTGGATTGCACCCCTGTCTCATTGGGAGGCTAACAGCCTGCTGCCTGGCCTGCACCCTGTCTCATTGGGGAGGCTAACAGCCTGCTGCCTGGCCTGCACCCTGTCTCATTGGGGAGGCTAACAGCCTGCTGCCTGGCCTGCACCCTGTCTCATTGGGGAGGCTAACAGCCTGCTGCCTGGCCTGCACCCTGTCTCATTGGGGAGGCTAACAGCCTGCTGCCTGGCCTGCACCCTGTCTCATTGGGCTGGCTAACAGCCTGCTGCCTGGCCTGCACCCTGTCTCATTGGGGAGGCTAACAGCCTGCTGCCTGGCCTGCACCCTGTCTCATTGGGGAGGCTAACAGCCTGCTGCCTGGCCTGCACCCTGTCTCATTGGGGAGGCTAACAGCCTGCTGCCTGGCCTGCACCCTGTCTCATTGGGCTGGCTAACAGCCTGCTGCCTGGCCTGCACCCTGTCTCATTGGGGAGGCTAACAGCCTGCTGCCTGGCCTGCACCCTGTCTCATTGGGCTGGCTAACAGCCTGCTGCCTGGCCTGCACCCTGTCTCATTGGGGAGGCTAACAGCCTGCTGCCTGGCCTGCACCCTGTCTCATTGGGGAGGCTAACAGCCTGCTGCCTGGCCTGCACCCTGTCTCATTGGGGAGGCTAACAGCCTGCTGCCTGGCCTGCACCCTGTCTCATTGGGGAGGCTAACAGCCTGCTGCCTGGCCTGCACCTTGTCTCATTGGGGAGGCTAACAGCCTGCTGCCTGGCCTGCACCCTGTCTCATTGGGGAGGCTAACAGCCTGCTGCCTGGCCTGCACCCTGTCTCATTGGGGAGGCTAACAGCCTGCTGCCTGGCCTGCACCCTGTCTCATTGGGGGAGGCTAACAGCCTGCTGCCTGGCCTGCACCCTGTCTCATTGGGGAGGCTAACAGCCTGCTGCCTGGCCTGCACCCTGTCTCATTGGGGAGGCTAACAGCCTGCTGCCTGGCCTGCACCCTGTCTCATTGGGGAGGCTAACAGCCTGCTGCCTGGCCTGCACCCTGTCTCATTGGGGAGGCTAACAGCCTGCTGCCTGGCCTGCACCCTGACTCATTGGGGAGGCTAACAGCCTGCTAACTGGCCTGCACCCTGTCTCATTGGGGAGGCTAACAGCCTGCTGCCTGGCCTGCACCCTGTCTCATTGGGGAGGCTAACAGCCTGCTGCCTGGCCTGCACCCTGTCTCATTGGGGAGGCTAACAGCCTGCTGCCTGGCCTGCACCCTGTCTCATTGGGAGGCTAACAGCCTGCTGCCTGGCCTGCACCCTGTCTCATTGGGGAGGCTAACAGCCTGCTGCCTGGCCTGCACCCTGTCTCATTGGGGAGGCTAACAGCCTGCTGCCTGGCCTGCACCCTGTCTCATTGGGGAGGCTAACAGCCTGCTGCCTGGCCTGCACCCTGTCTCATTGGGGAGGCTAACAGCCTGATGCCTGGCCTGCACCCTGTCTCATTGGGGAGGCTAACAGCCTGCTGCCTGGCCTGCACCCTGTCTCATTGGGGAGGCTAACAGCCTGCTGCCTGGCCTGCACCCTGTCTCATTGGGGAGGCTAACAGCCTGCTGCCTGGCCTGCACCCTGTCTCATTGGGGAGGCTAACAGCCTGCTGCCTGGCCTGCACCCTGTCTCATTGGGGAGGCTAACAGCCTGCTGCCTGGATTGCACCCTGTCTCATTGGGGAGGCTAACAGCCTGCTGCCTGGCCTGCACCCTGTCTCATTGGGGAGGCTAACAGCCTGCTGCCTGGCCTGCACCCTGTCTCATTGGGGAGGCTAACAGCCTGCTGCCTGGCCTGCACCCCTGTCTCATTGGGGAGGCTAACAGCCTGCTGCCTGGCCTGCACCCTGTCTCATTGGGGAGGCTAACAGCCTGCTGCCTGGCCTGCACCCTGTCTCATTGGGCTGGCTAACAGCCTGCTGCCTGGCCTGCACCCTGTCTCATTGGGAGGCTAACAGCCTGCTGCCTGGCCTGCACCCTGTCTCATTGGGGAGGCTAACAGCCTGCTGCCTGGCCTGCACCCTGTCTCATTGGGAGGCTAACAGCCTGCTGCCTGGCCTGCACCCTGTCTCATTGGGCTGGCTAACAGCCTGCTGCCTGGCCTGCACCCTGTCTCATTGGGGAGGCTAACAGCCTGCTGCCTGGCCTGCACCCTGTCTCATTGGGCTGGGCTAACAGCCTGCTGCCTGGCCTGCACCCTGTCTCATTGGGGAGGCTAACAGCCTGCTGCCTGGCCTGCACCCTGTCTCATTGGGGAGGCTAACAGCCTGCTGCCTGGCCTGCACCCTGTCTCATTGGGGAGGCTAACAGCCTGCTGCCTGGCCTGCACCCTGTCTCATTGGGGAGGCTAACAGCCTGCTGCCTGGCCTGCACCTTGTCTCATTGGGAGGCTAACAGCCTGCTGCCTGGCCTGCACCCTGTCTCATTGGGGAGGCTAACAGCCTGCTGCCTGGCCTGCACCCTGTCTCATTGGGGAGGCTAACAGCCTGCTGCCTGGCCTGCACCCTGTCTCATTGGGGAGGCTAACAGCCTGCTGCCTGGCCTGCACCCTGTCTCATTGGGAGGCTAACAGCCTGCTGCCTGGCCTGCACCCTGTCTCATTGGGGAGGCTAACAGCCTGCTGCCTGGCCTGCACCCTGTCTCATTGGGGAGGCTAACAGCCTGCTGCCTGGCCTGCACCCTGTCTCATTGGGGAGGCTAACAGCCTGCTGCCTGGCCTGCACCCTGTCTCATTGGGGAGGCTAACAGCCTGCTGCCTGGCCTGCACCCTGTCTCATTGGGGAGGCTAACAGCCTGCTGCCTGGCCTGCACCCTGTCTCATTGGGGAGGCTAACAGCCTGCTGCCTGGCCTGCACCCTGTCTCATTGGGGAGGCTAACAGCCTGCTGCCTGGCCTGCACCCTGTCTCATTGGGGGAGGCTAACAGCCTGCTGCCTGGCCTGCACCCTGTCTCATTGGGGAGGCTAACAGCCTGCTGCCTGGCCTGCACCCTGTCTCATTGGGGAGGCTAACAGCGTGCTGCCTGGCCTGCACCCTGTCTCATTGGGGAGGCTAACAGCCTGCTGCCTGGCCTGCACCCTGTCTCATTGGGGGAGGCTAACAGCCTGCTGCCTGGCCTGCACCCTGTCTCATTGGGCTGGCTAACAGCCTGCTGCCTGGCCTGCACCCTGTCTCATTGGGGAGGCTAACAGCCTGCTGCCTGGCCTGCACCCTGTCTCATTGGGGAGGCTAACAGCCTGCTGCCTGGCCTGCACCCTGTCTCATTGGGGAGGCTAACAGCCTGCTGCCTGGCCTGCACCCTGTCTCATTGGGGAGGCTAACAGCCTGCTGCCTGGCCTGCACCCTGTCTCATTGGGCTGGCTAACAGCCTGCTGCCTGGCCTGCACCCTGTCTCATTGGGAGGCTAACAGCCTGCTGCCTGGCCTGCACCCCTGTCTCATTGGGGAGGCTAACAGCCTGCTGCCTGGCCTGCACCCTGTCTCATTGAGAGGCTAACAGCCTGCTGCCTGGCCTGCACCCTGTCTCATTGGGGAGGCTAACAGCCTGCTGCCTGGCCTGCACCCTGTCTCATTGGGGAGGCTAACAGCCTGCTGCCTGGCCTGCACCCTGTCTCATTGGAGCTAGAGGAGTTAGAGCCCTGTCTATGTTGGTAGATAAGATGAGAGCACCCCTCCAGCTAGGATGGGTCCATCACTCCTCAGCAGGCCAGGCTTGGTCCTGTAGCACCCCTCCAGCTAGGATGGAGTCCATCACTCCTCAGCAGGCCAGGCTTGGTCCTGTAACACCCCTCCAGCTAGGATGGGTCCATCACTCCTCAGCAGGCCAGGCTTGGTCCTGTAGCACCCCTCCAGCTAGGATGGAGTCCATCACTCCTCAGCAGGCCAGGCTTGGTCCTGTAGCACCCCTCCAGCTAGGATGGAGTCCATCACTCCTCAGCAGGCCAGGCTTGGTCCTGTAGCACCCCTCCATCTAGGATGGAGTCCATCACTCCTCAGCAGGCCAGGCTTGGTCCTGTAGCACCCCCTCCAGCTAGGATGGAGTCCATCACTCCTCAGCAGCCAGGCTTGGTCCTGTAACACCCCTCCAGCTAGGATGGAGTCCATCACTCCTCAGCAGGCCAGGCTTGGTCCTGTAGCACCCCTCCAGCTAGGATGGAGTCCATCACTCCCTCAGCAGGCCAGGCTTGGTCCTGTAGCACCCCTCCAGCTAGGATGGAGTCCATCACTCCTCAGCAGGCCAGGCTTGGTCCTGTAACACCACTCCAGCTAGGATGGAGTCCGTCACTCCTCAGCAGGCCAGGTCCTGTAGCACCCCTCCAGCTAGGATGGAGTCCATCACTCCTCAGCAGGCCAGGCTTGGTCCTGTAGCACCCCTCTAGCTAGGATGGAGTTCGTCACTCCTCAGCAGGCTAGGCTTGGTCCTGTAACACCCCTCCATCTAGGATGGAGTCCATCACTCCTCAGCAGGCCAGGCTTGGTCCTGTTTGTGGGGGAGTCCCAGAATGAGGGCAAATTATCTACAAATTCTATATTTTGGGAGGGGCAGAAAACAGTTTCCAACCAGCGATTGAGTTGTGAGACTCTGCTGTAGAGCTCATCACTCCTCCCCCTAACTGGGAGGGGCCAGAGACAATTACTGCTGTAGAGCTCATCACTCCTCCCCCTAACTGGGAGGGGCCAGAGACAATTACTGCTGTAGAGCTCATCACTCCTCCCCCTAACTGGGAGGGGCCAGAGACAATTACTTGATGCTGACATCTTTCTAGCTAATGTACATGCTGAAGCTACAGTTGAAGTCAAAAGTTTACATACACCTTAGCCAAATACATTTAAACTCAGTTTTTCACAATTCCTGACATTTAATCCTAGTAAAAATTCCCTGTCTTAGGTCAGTTAGGATCACCACTTTATTTTAAGAACGTGAAATGTCAGAATAATAGTAGAGAGAATGATTTATTTCAGCTTTAATTTCTTTCATCACATTCCCAGTGGGTCAGAAGTTTACATACATACTTTCTGCCGGAATCACTGGACCCTAGCGCCGGATCATCACAACCAGCTAGCTAGCTGCAACCTGTTGTTGGCTGATTACCATTACCATTGCCCTATAGCTAGCACCAGTTAGCCTTGAGCTAGCCTCAGGCCCATCTCCCGGCTATCTACCTCTCTGCCAACCGGGCGGGACCTCCTAGTGTTGACACTGAGCCCCGCCGATCCAACACGACTGGTTTGCCGACGAAATAGTCTGATGTGGTTTCAACAGGCTTCCCGTTGCGACGACCACGAAGATCCATCTGCCAGCCCCGGCCCGCTAGCACACGCAAACTACAACTGTGCTAGCTGTGCTGAAGCACCAATTTGAACTGCTCTCGGACTCACATATTGCTGTTCACTGGACCTTATGATCACTCAGCTGCACAGCTGATGCCTGCTGGACTGTTCCTTTACACGGTACCCTGTCCTGTTTATTCTGTTTAGTCTTAGCCCAAACGTTATCGCTATTTCCAGTTGTGTCTTAGCTCTCTCTAATAACACATGTGACTGCTTTATGCCTCTCTCCCATGTCAATTATGC
>NW_025534398.1:75000-207500 GCF_020615455.1 Coregonus clupeaformis | reverse complement strand
TCCCTCCTCCTGCTCCTCTTCCTCTCCTTCCTGCTCCTCCTGCTCCTCCCTCCTCCTCTCTCCTGCTCCTCCCTCCTCCTCTCCTCCCCTCCTTCCCCCTGCTCTTCTTCTCTCCTCTTCTCTAGGAGCTTTGAGGGAGATAGAGGCCCAGATCACAGCCCAGAGGAAGACCCGGTGCTAAGGCTCTCGACCCGGTCCAGAGTGGGTCTCGCCCCGTCCGGAGGGGAGTCCGGGCGGAGAGAAGGAGAAGACCAGGAAGAGAGAGAGCCAGTCACCCAGCCGAACACAGAGCACAGACATGGATCATGCAGCGGTGAGTCGGGACACTACTGGAACTTCTGGCTGGACAATCACCCTGCCAATGTGAAAAAAATCAATCAATACACCTGATGCATGTACTGTATACGTTTTCATCGTCTTTCATCTGAATGTTCTTTGTGTCAGGCTCATCTCAGAATAAAATGTTACGCCAGATTTTCTTTCCTGCAGCTCACTGTGCTGTAGGGCTTCAACTGCCTGTCCACGCTATTGCCATGTGGTCATGTAGACACTAGAGGGCGACGTGCAAACAACCTAAATACTGAATGGGCTACGGTGGGAGATTACGCCCAGTTAAACGCTCAAAGCCCTGTCATAAGTTAACTTCCACAAGGGTACTACCATAAACGACCGACCAGCCAGCTAGAAACAACTCATACTCCACCTAAACTCAGCCACTCCAACCTTGCTGACACTGCCCAAAGCTTTGCGACGCAGTGACCCGCCCACCCCCGCCTCACCCCGCTTCCTCACCCCCTTCCTCCTCCCTGCTGCCAAGCCTCTGTATTGAAGCTACCCACCCAGGGCCCTATGGAGGTCCCAGAGGCCCATCCCCAGGCCCAGGCCCAGACACACCCCTCTTAACCAGGCAGTGCCTGAGTGCCCTGACCCCCTGGTGCACCTGGAGGCTGTGGAGCCGGACCTGGCAGAGACCAACCCCCCTGCTTCGCCTCAAACACAGGTGTGTTGATTAGAGGCAGACAGTGTGCTGTGCCCCCCCGCCGAGCACAACATCCCTCTTTGGACTTCTCTATCATTGGGCATAGTAGCTCAATTATTGATTTATCATAGTTATATTATTGATTTATCATGGTTATATTATTGATTTATCATGGATATATTATTGATTTATCATGGTTATAATATTGATTATATCATAGTTATATTATTGATTTATCATAGTTACAGTGGGGGGAAAAGTATTTATCAGCCACCAATTGTGCAAGTTCTCCCCTTAAAAAGATGAGAGAGCAGGCCTTTACTTTTCATCATAGGTACAACGCCAACTATGACAGTACAAATGAGGAAAAAAATCCAGAAAATCACATTGTAGGATTTTTTTAGGGTGAAATTATTTGCAAATTATGGTGGAAAATAAGTTATTTGGTCAATAACAAAAGTTTTTAAATACTTTTTATATACTTTGTTGGTAATGACACAGGTCAAACGCTTTTCTGTAAGTTTCTCACAAGGTTTTCACACACTGTTGCTGGTATTTTTGGCCCATTCCTCCATGCAGATCTCTTAGAGCAGTGATGTTTTGGGGCTGTCGCTTGGGCAACACAGACTTCCAACTCCCTTTGTTACGGATACATATTTCTTGTTTTTTTTTCTGCCCTAATCACAGGTGTCCTGTTGTTCCTGATTGGAGGTCGTGAGGTGTCTGATGATTGGACCAATCAGTGAACATTCTGTGGAATTGCACCACCTGTTACTCGAGCTTGTTGTTCAATCACACATCCCATTTTATAAAACCAGCCTTGTGTTTGTTGAGAGAGAGAGACTTTTCCCATATGTGAGTATGGACACGGTGGTGTCCTGTGTGTTGTGTACTCACTAAGTTGTTGGTTACCCTATTGGTAACTTTATTGGAATCTATTTCTTTACTGAGTGTGTGGATACTGTTGTATCCTGTGTGGTGTGTACTTATATAATTGCTGATTACCCTGTTTAGTAGCTTTGTGTGTTTCTGGGAAAAGGGAGTTTAAGCTAGATGTCCAGGGCGACATCACCCAGAGGGAGAATCTGTTATAAACACCAGTTAGACCTGAGCCGACCGCCCACTGTATTTTTGTATGGTAGCAGTAGCCTCAGCGGCTCTTGGAGGCAGGCAAGACCAGTTTAGGGGTTTTTACACTATTGTTTCATTTCCTGGGTTCTGCCAGCCCCTTTCCCCAAACCCCTACCGTGCAACCTCAGAAATAAACACTTTGTGTTTGACGGTAGTTCGTGGTTGTTGGGTCATTTTTGGTTCCCACTGTTCTGTTCCACACTTATAATTTGCATGAATTTATGATACGGGTCTCATGTCCATCCACCTAGATGTTTAGGGAGCCACGGGGTTCGTGGAAGCATAAAGTGGGGCTCGACCCGGGATCCCATCCATCCCATGCTACTGCATGTAAATTAGTCAGTGTCTGGTCAGTGTTGAGCTTGGCAGCTGCAATCCACCTGCTTTTTTTGGTGTGTTCAGTAGTGACGCTCGTGATGCTAGTAGGATGGCTACTTTTGAGTTGTGAGGCATTTTTGGAAAACCCTACGAGGGAGGTTTTTGATAATTGGCCGAGAGAGTGGATCTACAGGCTTTGGCTGACCACTTTTCTGTACCCATACCGAGGGCTTAGCAAGCAGCAGTTAGGGCAGTAGTGTTAAGGCGATATATGTCAGAATCTAGCTGAGTGCTTGAGTTACCGCGCGGCCTGAGTCTGCAGTCCTCCTTAGGGGGATGTGGTTGCTGTTCTGAAAGCCCATCAGTGTTGAGGACGAGGCCAAGGCTCCAGCCACATTGCTCATGTTATGACCCACTCTCCCACTGACTGACAGTGATGCCAGGATCGAAGTCCGCCGACACGGCTCCAAATGGAGGCGGAAGAGCCGGCACAAATCAGGCGAGACAAGCTGAGATGCGTAAGCTAGAGGCAGAACAGGAGGGAGACGGGGAGGAGAGAGGCAGAACAGGAGACGCGTGGGCTAGAGGCAGAAACAGGAGACGCTAAGCCAGAGGCAGAACAGGAGACGCAGTAAGCCAGGGAGGCAGAACTGGAGACGCAGATGGAAATGGAGATGCGTAAGATGGAACTGGAGGTGCGTAAATGGGAACTAGAGGCAGAAACAGCGAGGTTAGTCTCTGCCAATACTATGCCTGCTAGTGTGAGCCATCTCACCAGCTGTGTCATCTGCTACGCTTTGATATTAGTAGACAGATCACCTTGGTACCTGTGTTCAGGGAGTCAGAGGCTGATTCCTATTTCAGTGTGTTTGAACGACAAGCGGTAGCGCTAGAATGGCCGGTATGGCCACTACTTAGTGTAAACTAACAGGTAAAGCCCAAGAGGTTCTGGCAGCGCTACTTTGAAGACAGTTTGGAATTATGAAGTGGTCAAGCTACTGTTCTTCGTGAAGCCTATGAGCTTGTTCCTGGAGGTATAACGACAAAGATTTAGGTCTCATAAAAAGTCTCCAACTGTGACTTATGTGGAGTTACAGAGACAAAGGAAATCTGTTTGACAAATGGGCACAGTGTAGTAAGGTAATCTGATTTTAACTTTACGGGGAGTTAACCTTGTTAGAAGATTTAAAAATTGCTTACCGAACGATTGTAGTTTATCTGAACGAATAGAAAGTATCCTCACTGTCGGAAGCGCTCTGTATTGGCAGACGAAGTTGTGCGTTGACGATCAGAGCGTGTTTTCGCTCGCGACGGAGAGCAGGGCTGGCGGAGTTAGCGAACTTTTAGTCCTCGAAGCCGACTCAGCAGTACACCAGCACGCCCAAAAGATGTAGCGCTACTGTTTCTATTGTCATAAGGTGGGATATATGGTTAATGATTGCGTTCTGCAAAACGCAAACCGGGGATGCCTAGCACGCCAGGCCGCCAACGGGGTGTTAGCTGATCTGCACGTTGTGGCCGGGAACCAAGACAGAGGCCTCACCAGTGAATGTGGTTTGAAAGTCCTCTGTCCCAGATCACAGTGAACCGCTATTTTTGAGGGTTTGTTTATATAGATGACGACCTCAGCCCCAGTTAGAATCCTCGAGATACTGGACGGCGCGAGTACGCTCATACTGCTGATGTAAGCTGCTCTTGTCCAGTAATACATATTGTGGTCAGTGTGTTAGTATAAGGAATTGAAATGGGTTTCGCCCCTATGCTATTGCACTTTGTGGAACGAATACACTCTGAGTTAGTCAGTGGATTGATCAGAGATGGCGCGCCCATGTTGCAGTAAAGGTGAGAATTTATAATGGGCAACATATTGCCGGAGAGGTAAACTATGGCTGGAGTGTATTGGAGTAAAAGTGACCAGTCTCTTCGAGGAGCTGGCACAGGGTTATCCAGATGTGTTCCCGGGGTCACACGTGCTCAAGCACGACATGAGGTGAAGTGATAGATTTGAGTCAGACACGATTCTATTCAGAGAGTGTGACCCAGAGGGGATATGTTCGGGCGACCTCTGGTAGCTGGTGCAGTCTGACCAACGGCTGTCCAGAGAAAGAAGAAGATGTGGAACTTGCTGCATGAGGCAGACAGACGTGAGCAGCTGATTGCTAACCAACAGGTTGACATTAGCCTGAGCTAAATGTTTTTCTAGTGTTGTCTCAGAGGACGGAAGCAAACGAAGAAAACATGGCATACTTCATTGATGGTAATTTCCTCATGCATAAATGGACATCTGTTGTCTGGGCGGAGATTGGAATGTGTTTACCAAATAGTGATTCCTACAGCCTTTTCGACAAAAATGATATTAGATCCTCGCCATGATCACCAGTGGTCCATACTAGGAGACTAAGACTTATGATCGGTTTTTCGACATTTCTTTTGGTGGCTTAAAAACAAGATGTGGCTCAGTTTCTGTCGCACTTGCCACACCTGTCAAGTAGATTGGGAAAACCAACCAGGTTATTTCCCCTTTGTCCATATACTGCCATAGGTGTAAACCATTCGAACATGTGATGGTTGATTGTGTTGACCATCCAAAAACAAAATCTGGTAACCAGTTTATGCTGACACCTATGTGTGTACCACCAGGTACCCAGAGGCCATTCCTCTAGCGAAGGATTACTGCAGGAGAGTAGCGTTGATCAAATTCTTCCTAACTTTTGATTACCTAAGGTGATAAAACTGATCAGGGTACAACTTCTTCTAAACTTTTCAAACAAGCGTTAAAATCCTGTCAGTTATACACCGGGTGTCGTATATCACCCAGAGTCTCAGGGTGCGCTTTGAACATTTGGCACCAGACCCTGGAAGTCTATGCTCCGTAAGAATATTGCTTGGAATCTGAGAAAGATTGGGATGAGGGAGTTCCTCTAGTGTTGTTTGCTGTCCGTGAGACAGTACAGGAATCCCTAGGGTTCAGCCCAGCTGAACTGGTGTTTGGACACACCAGAGAGGACCTATGAAAGTCTAAGATCAGCTTTTGTCACAAGAGCGGTGTGTGGAAAGAAAATGTGTTGGACGACGTTAGTCGCTCGAGCGCCAGCATGCTGCTCTGTCTCTAGCAAGAAGGGAGCGCGCTGTCTCACAGAAACGTGAACGACAAGACACACGGCTGTTTCTGCTCACTGCAGCCAGGTGACCGAGGTTCTTGTATTGTTGCTCGTGCCGGAGCATCATTGGCTGCACGCTTCCTTCTGCCTACGTCATTGAAAAAGAAACTAATTGAAACGGACCACGTGATACAGACTCCTGACGGAGATCCGCTAGGCAAAAAGGGGTTGATAATGTGTTGGCAGATGCTTGATCTAGTGTGTAATGATTCTGGGTTTTTTTGTTATCCCGAGAGAATGATTTGTGAATATGGGCGTTTGGATAGACTGTGGTTCGCAAAACGCATTGTGGTTTGCTCTTTTATAGGGTGGGAGTGTTACTGGATACAGGTATCCTGTGTCCTGTGTTTTTCTCTCCTTCTGCCCTAATCACAGGTGTCCTGTATGTTCCTGATTGGTGGTCGTTGAGGTGTCTGATGATTGGACCAATCAGTGAACATTCCTGTAATTGCACCACCTGTTACTCGTTTGTTCAATCACACATCCCATTTTATAAAAACCAGTCTTGTGTTTGTTGAGAGAGAGAGAGATTTTCCATATGTAGTATGGACACGGTGGTGTCCTGTGTGTTGTGTACTCACTAAGTTGTTGGTTACCCTATTGGTAACTTTATTAGAATCTATTTCTTTACCTGAGTGTGGATACTGTTGTATCCTTGTGGTGTGTACCTATAAATTGCTGATTACCCTGTTTAGTAGCTTTGTGTGTTTCTGGGGAAAAGGGGAGTTTAAGCTAGATGCCCTTGGGCGTACATTACCCGTAGGAAGAAATCTGTCTATAAACACCAGTTAGACCTGAGCGGACCACCCACTGTATTTTTGTATGGTAGCAGTAGCCTAGCGGTTCTTGAGGCAGGCAAGATCAGTTTAGGGGGTTTTACACTATTGTTTCATTTCTTGGGTCCTGCTCAGCCTTTTTCCCAAACCCTTACCGTGTGTTCAGAAATAAACACTTTGTGTTTGACGGTAGTTCATGGTTGTTGGGTCATTTTTGGTTCTCACTGTTCCCTGCCACACTTATAATTTACATGAATTTATGTTACGGGTCTCATGTCCATCCACCCTAGATGTTTAGAGCCACGGGGTTCGTAACATCCCTCCAAAGATTTTCTATGGGGTTGAGATCTGGAGACTGGCTAAGCCACTCCAGGACCTTGAAATGCTTCTTACGAAGCCACTCCTTCGTTGCCCGGGCGGTGTGTTTGGGATCATTGTCATGCTGAAAGACCCAGCCACGTTTCATCTTCAATGCCCTTGCTGATGGAAGGAGGTTTTCACTCAAAATCTCACGATACATGGCCCCATTCATTCTTTCCTTTACATGGATCAGTCGTCCCTGGTCCCTTTGCAGAAAAAACAGCCCCAAAGCATGATGTTTCCACCCCCATGCTTCACAGTAGGTATGGTGTTCTTTGGATGCAACTCAGCATTCTTTTGTCCTCCAAACACGACGAGTTGAGTTTTTACCAAAAAGTTCTATTTTGGTTTCATCTGACCATATGACATTCTCCCAATCCTCTTCTGGATCATCCAAATGCACTCTAGCAAACTTCAGACGGGCCTGGACATGTACTGGCTTAAGCAGGGGGACACGTCTGGCACTGCAGGATTTGAGTCCCTGGCGGTAGTGTGTTACTGATGGTGGCTTTGTTACTTTGGTTCCAGCTCTCTGCAGGTCATTCACTAGGTCCCCTGTGTGGTTCTGGGGATTTTTGCTCACCCGTTCTTGTGTGATCATTTTGACCCCACGGGGTGAGATCTTGCATGGAGCCCCAGATCGAGGAGATTATCAGTGGTCTTGTATGTCTTCCATTTCCTAATAATTGCTCCCACAGTTGATTTCTTCAAACCAAGCTGCTTACCTATTGCAAATTCAGTCTTCCCAGCCTGGTGCAGGCCTACAATTTTGTTTCTGGTGTCCTTTGACAGCTCTTTGGTCTTGGCCATAGTGGAGTTTGGAGTGTGACTGTTTGAGGTTGTGGACAGGTGTCTTTTATACTGATAACAAGTTCAAACAGGTGCCATTCAGGTAACGAGTGGAGGACAGAGGAGCCTCTTAAAGAAGAAGTTACAGGTCTGTGAGAGACAGAAATCTTGCTTGTTCGTAGGTGACCAAATACTTATTTTCCACCATAATTTGCAAATAAATTCATTAAAAATCCTACAATGTGATTTTCTGGATTTATTTTTCTCAATTTGTCTGTCATAGTTGACGTGTACCTATGATGAAAATTACAGGCCTCTCTCATCTTTTTAAGTGGGAGAACTTGCACAATTGGTGGCTGACTAAATACTTTTTTCCCCCATTGTATATTATTGATTTTTCATAGTTATATTATTGATTTATAATAGTTATATTATTGGTGTGTGAGATTGAGTGTGACTGTCTCTGCCTCCCTTTATTTTCACCCTGTTGTCTAGTCTGTTGTCTAGTCTGTTGTCTAGTCCAGTTTCCTTTACCTTACTCACTCCATTATTTCCATTGAGCTTCCTTTGCCTTTATCTACAGTATGTAAGCCTGTTAAGTGTTGACTATGTGTATGTGACTGTTCGTTGAACTGTGAGAGTGTGTGGGTACTGTAGGTGGGAAGTAAGTAGCCTCAACTTCTGGTTCTCTTTATGTCTCCTCCCTTGTCCCCATGCCTCCTCCCTCCGGCCCCCTCCCTCCTCCCTCCCTCCTACCTCGTCTCAGGAGGAACTGGTTCTAGCGGCTCTGAGGATAGAGGCTCTGCAGGTAGCCAAACACATCTCAGACAGTCACTCCCTCTCCACTGTCACCCCCCAGGTACTGAGCTGAACCAGCCCTCACCTGTAGCTGCACACCGTGTGTGTGTGTGTGTGTGTGTGTGTGTGTGTGTGTGTGTGTGTGTGTGTGTGACTGCGACTGTGTGAGCAGCATGAACGTGTCTCAGCCTGCCCTCCCCCCTCCCCCCTCCTCCTTCCTCCTTCCTCCTTCCTGAACCCTCTAGTCACACCATTGTGTGTGTGTGAACCCATTGCCGTTACTCAACAATAACAACAACCGCTGCTGCCTCTCCCTGTATTTCCCCAATGTAACATCTCTAACATGGCTTCCAGCCCCTGACCTGTAACCCCTGAACCTCCAACCCCCTCCCTGTATTTCCCCAATGTAACATCTCTAACATGGCTTCCAGCCCCTGACCTGTAACCCCTGAACCCCCAACCCCCCAGCTTTTCCTGAACCAATCAGCACTCCTCTGACAGGAAAGAGTGCTGGGCCTTTTCTGTCCTTGGCTTTGTATCAAACCAAACATGCATGTTGCCTGTCGGCCTGAACAGGAGAGGCTTCGATAAACACTTGTGACTTGTGATATCCTTTGCTTCATCAGCATCTGATAACTCTACTTTATCCTCATTCCTAGGGTAGCACAATTCCGGTAACTTTCCCCAAATTCCCAGGTTTTCCAGAAATCCTGGTTGGAGGTTTCCGGATTTCCACCTGCTTATTCTATCTTGATTCTGGGAGTCTTCCAACAGTGATTTGTGGAAAACCTGGGAATTTGGGGAAAGTTACCGGAATTGTGCGACCCTACTCATCAATCTCTAGTCATTCCTCAATCTGATGAGAGAGATGATCATGATGATCTCCTGTTGTTTATTTGACAGACTGACCTATTCTCCTAAATAACACAACTAATAACAACATTGATAAACAAAAACAGGGTCACACCAGATGTGCTGAAAGTGAATACAGGTCCGTTGGGTTACTCCAGTGTCACTACATAACCTCATTTCAGGTTGAATGTCTGCAAAAAAGGTTCAGTGACCCCTGGTTTAAGGTTTGGAGAAGGTTCAGGATTTCACAACTTGATGTTTCATCACCCTGAAAGTAATCTACGGTCCACCTTTGGTGTCTTGGACATCCCACCCCTATGGGAAGTCAGTTTCCGCTATGCCCAGTCCAAGCTCTTCTCTGTCCCGGCACCCCAATGGTGGAACCAGCTTCACCCTGATGCTAGAACAGCAAAGTCCTTGCCCATCTTCTGAAAACGTCTGAAGAGTTTCTTAAAGAAGACATCTGTCTTATTCCCATAAGTCTTTCTCCTCCTCTATTCTCCCATCTCTCTCTCTCATGCTATCTGATGTTTCACCACTCTCTCTCACACACTCACTCCACAGTCCCGCCTCAAGAAGCCCAGCCCTCGCAGGTGGAATCTCTTCAGTTCACCCAAAGTAAGAGGAGTAATGTTACCCCCTTGTCACTATGCCCCTACTGCCCTAATCCAACTAGAGCCAGAACTAGATCCCATCCGCTTCTAAAGGAACCTGTCCACTTCTATCTAAAAGGTCTGTAACATAGAGTTCCTATAGATCTCTCTCTCTCTTCTCTCTCTCTTCTCTCTCTCTCTCTCTCTCTCTCTTCTCTCTCTCTCTCGCTCTCTCTCTCTCTCTCTGTCTCTCTCTCTCTGTCTCTCTCTCTCTCTCTCTGTCTCTCTCTCTCTCTCTCGCTCTCTCTCTCTGTCTCTCTCTATCCTCATCCTCAAAGGGAGGGAGGGAGGTAAAGGAAGGGAGGTAGAGGAAGGGAGGGAGGTGGAGGGAGGGAGGAAGCGGGATGGAGGGAGTGAGTGAGGTGGAGGGAGGGAGGGAGGTAGAGGGAGGGAGGGAGGTAGAGGGAGGTAGAGGGAGGGAGGCAGGGAGCGGTGGAGGGAGGTAGAGAGAGGGAGGGAGGGAGGGAGGAGGGAGGAAGGGGAGTGGAGGGAGGGAGGAGGGAGGAGGGAGGGAGGGAGGGAGGGAGGGAGGGAGACGGGACGGAGGGAGGTAGAGGGAGGGAGGGAGGTAGAGGGGAGGGAGGGAGCGGTCGGAGGGAGGTGGAGGGAAACGGGATGGAGGGAGGTAGAGGGAGGGAGGGAGGAACGGGGATGGAGGGAGGTAGAGGGAGGTAGAGGGAGGAGGGAGGGAGGTAGAGGGAGGTAGAGGGAGGGAGGGAGGAGGGAGGGAGTGGTCGGAGGGAGGTAGAGAGAGAGGGAGGGAGGGAACGGACGGAGGGAGGTAGAGGGAGGAGGGAGGTAGAGGGAGGGAGGGAGCGGTCGGAGGGAGGTAGAGAGAGGAGGGGATGGAGGGAGGTAGAGGAGGGAGGAGGAGGGAGGGACAAGGGAGGTAGAGGAGGAGGGAGGTAGAGGGAGGGAGGGAGCGGTCGGAGGGAGGGAGAGAGAGAGGGAGGGAGGGAGGGAACGGGATGGGAGGGAGGTAGAGGGAGGGAGGGAGGGAGGGAACGGGATGGAGGGAGGTAGAGGAGGGAGGGGAGGAGGGGAGGAGGGAGGTAGAGGGAGGGGGAGGGAGGGAGGGAGGGAGGGAGGGGAGGGAGGGAGAGGGGAGAGGGAGGGGAGGAGGGAGGGAGGGAGAGAGAGGGAGGGAGGGGGAGAGGGGAGAGGGAGGGAGAGAGGGAGGGAGGGAGGGAGGGAGGGAGGGGGGGAGGGGGAGGGAGGGAGAGGAGGTAGAGGGAGGGAGGGAGGGAGGAGGGAGGGAGAGGGGAGGGAGGGAGAGGGAGGAGGGAGGGAGGGAGAGGGAGGGAGGGAGGGAGAGGGAGGGAGGGAGGAGAGGGAGGGGAGAGAGGAGGGAGAGGGAGAGAGAGGGAGAGAGAGAGGGAGAGAGAGGGAGGTAGAGGGAGGGAGGGAGGGAGAGGGAGGGATGGAGGGAGGGAGGGAGAGGGAGGGATGGAGGGAGGTAGGGAGAAGGATAAAACATTTTTCCTGTATGTAAAGTATCTTACCCTTACATACCCTCGTCTTACCACACCTTTAGATCCTCTTCACACTGGCTTGATGTCAGTAATAACTAGGACTCAGTGCTTTCCAGAGCTATTTAAGCTGGTTGTTGATTATAAACTTGGATTGCGAGGTCAGCATACCCGTTTGGTGGCAGGCCGACTAAGGACCAATCTGACTGAGATAAAGGCCTGGCAGAGGGAAGGCATACCCGTTTGGTGGCAGGCCGACTAAGGACCAATCTGACTGAGATAAAGGCCTGGCAGAGGGAAGGCATACCCGCTTGTGGCAGGCCGACTAAGGACCAATCTGACTGAGATAAAGGCCTGGCAGAGGGAAGGCATACCCGTTTGGTGGCAGGCCGACTAAGGACCAATCTGACTGAGATAAAGGCCTGGCAGAGGGAAGGCATGCCCGTTTGGTGGCAGGCCGACTAAGGACCAATCTGACTGAGATAAAGGCCTGGCAGAAGGAAGGCATACCCGTTTGGTGGCAGGCCGACTAAGGACCAATCTGACTGAGATAAAGACCTGGCAGAGGGAAGGCATGCCCGTTTGGTGGCAGGCCGACTAAGGACCAATATGACTGAGATAAAGACCTGGCAGAGGGAAGCTTTATGTCAGTAATGACTAGGACTGGGTCCCAAATGGTACCCTATTCCCAGCATAGTGCACTACTTTTGACCAGAGTCCTATGATAGGCATTTCACTGAACTTGTGCATGCGACATTAACACTTGAAACTTGAATAGGGGCGCTGTTTGGGATGTACCCTATGACTTAACCTGGCTGTTGATTGTACGAGCCTGAGAGGGCTGCGTGCCCGGTTGGCCGCAGGCTAATTGAGCCAGTTCAGAACAAACCAAGGCTTTAGGTCTATGAGACTACGGCAGAGACATGTAACCTGCTGGTTGATTATATATATAAACTCTACAATACAGTAGGTTGGCTAGCACAGTTGATGGATGGCTGTCTTGGGGACTGAGTTCCAATCCCGAAGACTGTCAAGTCTTCTTGGACCTGCTCATCCTTACAACTACTACAGTATGTCTCTATGGACCGTAAGCAGCAGAGCCAGTGTTATGGGTGGGCTTCTCTGTAGCTCAGCTGGTAGAGCACGGCGCTTGTAACGCCACGGTAGCGGGTTTTCGATCCCCCGGGGACCACCCCATACGTAAAAATGTAGGCACACATGACTGTAAGTCGCTTTGGATAAAAGCGTCTGCTAAATGGCATAATTTTTATTATTATTTTATAATACTATAGAATAATAAAGGTGGTTAAATGCTGCTGCTAGACCCGACTCCTCTCTCTACGCCTACTGTATTAGAGGGGCTGTAAATCCCCTACACCCCCATGAGGCCCCAATCAATCAACTCATCCTTTAATCCCCCATAGGGAGGATTAAACCATCCAAGGCTGTTTCGGGGGGGTCAATAAAGTTAGTTAGTCATAATCAGATTCTGGGTTGGATTCTATGTTCAGATATTTCAGGTGACTAGAGTTGTCATTTCGTGTGTTTCTTTATTACAGTTAAGGTCATGTTTGATTTTAGCTGGATTTTCTGATGACCTGCAGATGCTTTGCCGCGGAGGCCAAGCACTACGGAACTTGTCTTCTATGGATAACCCTGTCACTACTTAAGGAAGTTCGATTTATTAATTTCAAACTGGTTCCAGGTCAGATTGTAAAGAAATTGTTTTCACAGGATCGTTTACACCTATCAAAATATTATCAACTTCCTCTTACATTGTGATGCGCCCAGTAACATGAGTCACGGGGCGGCAGGTATCTTAGTGGTTAAGAGCGTTGTGCCAGCAACCGAAAGGTCGCTGGTTCTAATCCCCGAGCCGACTAGGTGAAAAATCTGTCGATGTGCCCTTGAGCAAGGCACTTAACCCTAATTGCTCCTGTAAGTCGCTCTGGATAAGAGCGTCTGCTAAATGACTAAAATGTAAAAATGTAAATGATGACTAACATTGTACCCCTGTGCTGCCACTCGGGCTGCTACGGACGGCGGTCAAATTCCAGGTGACCGTTTAGTCACGGTAATTAGGCTTCTCCAATTCCAGGTGACCGTTTAGTCACGGTAATTAGGCTTCTCCAAGCTCTGATGCTCGTTAGTAGCCTACCAAACTTGCTAACTGCCTGGTACTCAGCACTCTATTGTCCCTCTAATCACTCTGACATCAATGCAAATGTAATCGAAAATATTAATCAAACACTTAATTTGAGCTCATGTTGCACAACATTTCTATAGGCTATGAGAAAACAGAGTTTTAATGGCCTCTATTCAAAATAAGAGGATCCCATCAGCTTTCTATAGGCTCACTATATTTATTTCTCATGAAAATGAACCGTGGGGAAAAACGTCCTCCATTCGATATTTAAGTGCATAGATGACATGTATTTTTTTCCCCCTGCCCCAAGACAGGTGCATGATAACGGTTTTAAGCTAAATGATCTCATCTGTTGCATCAGCCTTATTGCTTTTAAAGGTTTTTTGATGCTAGTGGTTGTATTAATTTGGGATCTATCGCGTCCCACAACTGTCCCAGACTATGTTTGGAATATTTATTTCTCGCACAGAATAGAATAGGTCAAACTTTTGTACTATGGGGGATAATAGATTGACATAGGCTAGTGCTTTTGCTGTTCGTTAGGCCTACTCATCTTGTTGGCTGATGAAAAGTAAATTTGGACAGTTCTTCCAACATTTTCAATATGCGCCTTGGAATTCAACAAGGCATGTGTCTGTCTTCACTTGTAGCCTGTGAGAAGGAACCGATCACGTAACGGGCATTGGCTAATAAGAATTGAGATATCTGAGCACGCAGACGGGAGAAGGGAATTATAATTATTATATTCAGCCCAACGGCCACCAGCTGCAAAAGGCATGGATTTTTTTTTAGGGGGCACAAAGGGGATGATTATTTACAAAGGGGATGCCGCCGGGAAATTCGAGGCATTATCAAGTGCTTGACCAATTGTGAATGAGAGACTGATGAAGTGTGTACAGCCTGCGCAAAAAACAAAGCAGAGCTCATGCCTTTCATGCAACTTTTTTCAAATCATCATTAGAGTCGTATCATGCAGCCTTAGAATGTATTAAACATCAAAACATATAGCCCAACGTTTGTATCACAGCTAAAGTTGCATAAATAACTCTAAATGAAGCATTTAGGAGGACCTGTTTCTTTGTTAACCGCTCAACACAGAATAGCCGCATGGGCGCACTCCCTCATCGTTTGGAAAAAATATCCTTTCTGTTTTATTCAGCTATGTTCAATTGTATTCTTCATACACTAAAATAATATAAAATAATGCCATGGAATTCTAAGCAAATCAGGGCCTAACATAAGGACAACTCAGAGTATGCTATTCTGTTCTTCTGAAATATACTACATTTTATTCATATCGTGTTTCTTTAGACCTGTCTAAAATAAATAATGGATTTATTGTGATGGTGTAGGCTATATTACATGGATTTATTAGACTTTTTTTAAATGTAGATGTTCCCAAAGGTCTGCATCAGTGGCTTGTAAGCCATGTGCGGAAGCCAGGAGATGCTAAATGTATTTATGTTAATTGCCGGTTAATTACCGTGAGACAGACAGTTATTTGCTTGACAATCACCGGCTGATCGCCAGAGCCCCAGCTGCTACCCTATTCCAATCTCTTCCCAAGCAATGCCGCCTCTTTCCCCTGCCTGGACCCAATCACAGACAAAGCTGTTGCAGCCTCAGCCAATCACAGGGCCACAACTCTGGCATTGACGACTGCCTATGTTGCTACCAGCTGCCCAAATCTCCAGGAGCATCATTGCAAGGAAATATCTAAGTGGGATCCTTGGGACGTCCAACTCTGATGTCACCCCATTGAAGTTTACATTTAAAACGGTTAAAGTAAGGGTTAGGGTTAGGTAAAGGTTATGGTTAAGGTTAGGTTTAGGGTAGGGAAGACCCAAGGGTCCCACTTAGAATCTACCATCATTGCAGAGGCTGCCTCATTTTGCATATAGAGTTTGGCTGTGGTGTGGGGCATCTTTCTGATCCAATACGATGCTGCATAGTGGTTTGGTTTAGTTCAGGATCCTATACAGAGTGTATTATGTTGTCTGTAGGGTTTTAAAATACAGGTTGAAGGATTCCAGATGTCCTGCTCATTCCCTCCTGATTTCCGGGAATCTTCCCACTGGGATTTCTAGAAAACCTGGGGATTTCTGGAAAACCTGGGGATTTCTGGAAAACCTGGGGTTTTGGGAAAACCTGAGGATTTTGGGAAAGCTACCAGAACACAACCCATCATTAGATCAACCAGATACCAAACTAACTGTCTGTCCCTGTCTCTCTACCCCCCTCATCCTCCTCTTCCTCTTCTTCCCTGACCCTTGACCTGGGGCAGAAGAGAGACAGAGAAGTGATGTCATCAACACTGGACAGGGACAGCACGGTGACAAAGAGTTCCCTTTACACCCGGACGGTGGACCATGGAGAGGGGGCGAGAGAGAGCCCCTACCTACCCAAAGATCTAGATCGCTCCCTGGGCATCGCACGAGAAGAGGTGCCCCTCTACCTACACCTACACCCAAACTACTCACTGTCAAGTTCATATCCATTGTATGAATTATTACTGTATCTGTATTGGAGGAACAGGTTGACATTCAGTAGTATTCGATTCCCACGGGGGGGGGGCAATATGAAAATGTATGCACTCACTAACTGTAAGTCGCTCTGGATAAGAGCGTCTGCTAAATGTAGAATGTAGTCATATTCATACAAATGCTGCTGTTTACCTTATACAGACAGATCCCTTCATAGTTCTCCTTATGATGTGCACATGAACTGCACCTAATAAAGTTCTCTCTTCCTCCCTCTCAGATCGTGTCCAAGGAGCAGGAGTTACTGCAGTGGCAGAGGAAGTACGAGGACAGTCGACAGGAAGTGCTGGAGATGAGGTGAGATGATCAACTGTCAGTTAGTCACGATACCGTGACAAGAGTCAGTCACGTTAACTTGACAACAGTCAGGCACGATACCGTGACAAGAGTCAGTCACGTTACCTTGACAACAGTCAGGCACGTTCCTATGACAACAGTCAGGTTGGTGCAGAGTAGTGGTAGGGTCCATCTGGCCAGGAGAGCCCACACTCTTAGAAAAAAAGGGTTCCAAAAGGGATCTTCGGCTGTCCCCATAGGAGAACCCTTTTAGGATCCATGTAGAACCCTTTTAGGATCCATGTAGAACCCTTTTAGGATCCATGTAGAACCCTTTTAGGATCCATGTAGAACCCTTTTAGGATCCATGTAGAACCCTTTTAGGATCCATGTAGAACCCTTTTAGGATCCATGTAGAACCCTTTTAGGATCCATGTAGAACCCTTTTAGGATCCAGGTAGAACCCTTTTGGTTCCAGGTAGAACCCTTTTGTGGAAAGGGTTCTACATGGATCCCTAAAGTGTTCTACCTGGAACCAAAAAGGGTTTGTCAAAGGGTTCTCCTATGGGGACATCCAAAGAACCCTTTTAGGCTCTAGACAGCACTGTTTTGTTTTGTAAGAGTGTAGTTAAGATTAGCTAGGGGACTTATTTCATTAGGCTGATTGGCCCTAACATTAATAAGGGTTAAGTAGCTAAGAGGGGAGGAACGGCTAATCCACCCGCCTACCTCTCTATCTGGAAACACTAAAACAAAGCTGCCTGAAAAAGACTCGAAACGCACTGCAGTTGTGTGTGCTGATGTTATGTAAACTATAGGCTGATCTGCTCCTGTATGCATTCTTTGTAAATACTATGTGTAAATAGTTCACTGTAGTTTTCTGCATAGTACTGCATAGTACTGCATAGTATTGCATAGTACTGCATAGTACTGGCAGCCTATTTGTTACCCTTCTAATAATATGATAATAATAATAATAATAATAATAATAATAATAATAATAATAATAATAATAATATAATATTCCATTTAGCAGACGCTTTTATCCAAAGCGACTTACAGTCATGTGTGCATACATTTCTACTGCCCTCATCTAACCCAAAACAAGCTGAGGAAGATTTAGACAGATACCTGAAGAGGCCTTGAGTTAGTCCAACTCACTTTTGTGGGTAGGGATGTGACGGTCATAGAATTTTGGAATGACGGTAATTGGCCGGCCAATTACAGCCGGTCTCCATAATAACTGTTCGAATAGCTCATTTTATGCGCTCCTGACTGCATGTGCTGTCATAGAAATAGAATGAATAAAATGAGCGTCCCCATTCAAGTCTATGACGGCTTCATCACGTTGTTAAGAGTCCATGTTATCGCAGAAACTGACTCAACCGCACAAATTCCCGGCCGTCCCTTCTTCAGTCAGCTGTTAATTCAAAATGTTTTATGTGTATATATATATACAGTGCATTCGGAAAGTATTCAGACCGCTTGACTTTTTCCACAATAGCTGTGCAGCGACGCTCCCCATCCAACCTGACAGAACTTGAGTGGATGTGCAGAGACAGGTGTGCCAAGCTTGTAGTGTCATTCCCAAGAAGACTTGAGGCTGTAATCGCTGCCAAAGGTGCTTCAACAAAGTACTGAGTAAAGGGTCTGAATACTTATGTAAATGTAAATTATTTGCAATATAAATATATTATATTTGTAAAAATAAAATAAATAAAAAACAGCTAACTGAAGACGGGACGGCCAGGAATTCGTATGTGTATATATACTGTATGTGTGTGTATATATATTTTTACGGTTATGATGGTTATTATATTTTCATGTCAGTGTTCATCCGTAACCATCGGTTACACGGTTCTACGGTAATTGCACCAGCCCTACTTTTGAGGGAATACATTGTGCACGAGCACCTATGCAAAGAAAAGCACGACTGGTGTTTTGACCACCTGCATTGCACACATTAACAGTATCATTGCAGTAACACAGTAATTACAGTAATACATTAGTACCTGTCTGCTGAGCTCATGTGCATCTTTCGGGAAAAAACATTTAAACAATGAATCTTTGCCGTTTGTGGTTCGTAGGAGAATCGTAGCAGAGTATGAGAAGACCATCGCACAGATGATTGGTGAGTGTTAATTGATTATTCAATAATTAATTGGGTGAATGCTCTCAACAGACAGAAAGCTACAGTCCAATGAACCAACCCCATCATAGCTCAGGGGGGTTTTATACATGCTTTAGAATTATCCTCTTGAACATTATGGCAAAAATGTAGATTTTTTTTTGGGCCTAAATAGACATACCCAAAGTAATTATTTGTCATGAGAGGGTCATACACAATATCTAGTAATGATGCATAGTTATAGAAAATGATGGAACTCACCATTCTGGATTTAAAAATAAATAAATAGCTTTTAAATTGTTCACTTTAGAGAACACAACCTCAACTACATACTACAAATATTATTAAACAATTAAAATGTTAAAAATCATGTGTTATTTTTTTTCCTATTCAACAAAAGTGGGGGAATAAAGCTTGAATGACTGAAATACTTTTCTAAATATAGCAACGATCAAATTATAAACGACTTACTATAAGAGTTCACCTTACTTATAACTGTAAAATAAATATGATCATATTTAGTGACAGTACAAATTTGGCCCCATTTCATATAACTGACGACAGAGCATTTTCTGCCAAGCTTCTTCTGAGCGACGCAGAGACGCCATTCGAATGTCTGCAGACTCGTTACAACTTCAGCTTTACGCACAAAGTGATTTCGTCCCTCAGTGACAAAGAGAAAGTGGTCGTGTTTCAATTCTACAAAATTATTTTGGGATCTTTTTTTCACGCTGAGAGCTCTAAATCAGGCTGAGAATATCACAGCGAGATACTCCCCTTTCACATGCCGCCCGTCTCCCAGGCGCCGTCAATCAAATTGATTATTCGTCTGGATTGGCCAGAAAATGTGACACGTTACTCCCTATGCAAATGTGGGGTGTGAAACCTGACACCTGTCACTCCGCTGACAGACCGGGAGCTGAGAGCAGACAAGCTGGAGATTCTGGCACCATAAGGCACCGGATCCTGCCGCGTCCACAGAGCGCTTCGTACACCAACATGTAGGGGGCTAAATAGGGGACTTAACATGAAAGAGGATTTATATCAATATTTGGTTCGTTCTCCCTCACAACCTTTTCAGTACGTATCTTAGGTGCCCAATTCATTATTTTGTCAAGATGAAACACTCTGAATCTGAATCTGCTATTGACGTAAACTATGTTTCCACCTTTCACCCTTCAATTTTTATTTGTTGTATAATATAAAGACATCTAATGATGCTCTCCAGCCTCACTTTTCCATTCCACATCAAACCCACAAGATTCCCTCTCTGTCCTGTTTATACATTTTGTCCTGTTTTATCTCACTACTCTCGTTCATTTCTCCCTGTCCACCTCTGGACATTTCTGAAGCTCTGCTCTGATTTTTGCTACTTGATGATCTCATCCCATTATCCACACAGCACCATGGGTGGGGTCAACTCCATTATCCACACAGCACCATGGGTGGGGTCAACTCCATTATCCACACAGCACCAGGGGTGGGGTCAACTCCATTATCCACACAGCACCATGGGTGGGGTCAACTCCATTATCCACACAGCACCAGGGGTGGGGTCAACTCCATTATCCACACAGCACCATGGGTGGGGTCAACTCCATTATCCACACAGCACCATGGGTGGGGTCAACTCCATTATCCACACAGCACCATGGGTGGGGTCAACTCCATTATCCACACAGCACCAGGGGTGGGGTCAACTCCATTATCCACACAGCACCAGGGGTGGGGTCAACTCCATTATCCACACAGCACCATGGGTGGGGTCAACTCCATTATCCACACAGCACCAGGGGTGTGGTCAACTCCATTATCCACACAGCACCATGGGTGGGGTCAACTCCATTATCCACACAGCACCAGGGGTGTGGTCAACTCCATTATCCACACAGCACCAGGGGTGTGGTCAACTCCATTATCCACACAGCACCATGGGTGGGGTCAACTCCATTATCCACACAGCACCATGGGTGGGGTCAACTCCATTATCCACACAGCACCATGGGTGGGGTCAACTCCATTATCCACACAGCACCATGGGTGGGGTCAACTCCATTATCCACACAGCACCAGGGGTGGGGTCAACTCCATTATCCACACAGCACCAGGGTTGGGGTCAACTCCATTTCCACACAGCACCCAGGGGTGTGGTCAACTCCATTATCCACACAGCACCAGGGTTGGGGTCAACTCCATTATCCACACAGCACCAGGGGTGGGGTCAACTCCATTATCCACACAGCACCAGGGGTGGGGTCAACTCCATTATCCACACAGCACCAGGGTTGGGGTCAACTCCATTATCCACACAGCACCAGGGGTGGGGTCAACTCCATTATCCACACAGCACCAGGGTTGGGGTCAACTCCATTATCCACACAGCACCAGGGGTGGGGTCAACTCCATTATCCACACAGCACCAGGGGTGGGGTCAACTCCATTATCCACACAGCACCAGGGGTGGGGTCAACTCCATTATCCACACAGCACCATGGGTGGGGTCAACTCCATTATCCACACAGCACCATGGGTGGGGTCAACTCCATTATCCACACAGCACCAGGGGTGGGGTCAACTCCATTATCCACACAGCACCAGGGGTGGGGTCAACTCCATTATCCACACAGCACCAGGGGTGGGGTCAACTCCATTATCCACACAGCACCAGGGGTGGGGTAAACTCCATTATCCACACAGCACCATGGGTGGGGTCAACTCCATTATCCACACAGCACCAGGGGTGGGGTCAACTCCATCCAGTCAATTCAGGAAGTAAACAGAAATTCCTATTCCAATTTTCCTGAATGCTTCTCTATGAGAAAACAAAAGAATTAGAATTGGAATTTCAGGTTACTCATGAATGGCGCGTATTGAAAGGGAACTGACCCCAACCCTGTACAACACTGTAAAGGAGTGATGCATTGTTTTGTTCTAACACACAGATACGTCTCTCTCACGTGTCTGGCAGGGTTGGAGTCAATTCCATTTCAATTCAGGAATTAAGTTGAAATTTCCATTCCAATTTTCCTCAATGTGTCTTTATGAGACAAATTTGAAATTTGGAATTTTGCATTTCTGTTGAAATGGAACTGACCCATGTCTCCTGCTGCCCTCCCAGCTTGACTTATAACACAAACCCTTATTTTCTGTTCTGCTCCCATCTTGGCCTGTTCCTATTGCATAATCTCTCTCCAACAGGGCTGCCAGGTGAGTATCGAGGAGTCTACCTTCAGTTGTTTGTGTCTTCAGATCACATCTGTCTGTTAAAGAGACAGAACTCTCTTCGTCTGGTGACATTTGTCTTTCCATTTTTGTTGTCTTTCACTTTTTGACATTTTTGTCAGCAAACTGTACCTTCCTTAGTTTCTACAATGCACAACACCAGATTTCTTTAAGGAGCCTTTCATTCATGGGATAACATGTAAAGCAGGGCCCTTTAAAGGCCCAGTTCAGTAAAACATCAGATTTTCCTGTGTTTTATATATATTTCCACACTTTGAGGTTGGAATAATACTGTGAAATTGTGAGAATTATGATAATGCCCTTTTAGTGTAAGAGCTGTTTGAAAAGACAGCCTGAAATGTCTGCCTGTTTTGAGGAGATGGAGTTTTGGCCTGCCTGGTGACATCACCAGGCGATAAATTAGTTAATTAACCAATAAGAGAGAGAGTTCCAAACCTCTTCCACACACAGTCTTGCGCAGCTAACCTTGTGGGGACATACAATTCAGTCCCATTCAAAATCCTATTTTCCCTAACCCCTAACCACTAACCCTAAAGCTAAACTGTACCCTAAACCTAACCCTAACCTTAACCAAAAACTTAACCTTAATCCTAACCCTAAACCTAATCATAGCTCCTAACCCTAACCCTAAAACTAACCCTAACACTAATTCTAACCTTAACCCTAAACCCCCTAGAAATAGCATTTGACCTTGTGGGGACCAACAAAATGTCCCCAGTTGGTCAAATTTTTGTTGGTTTACTATTCTTGTGGGGACTTCTGGTGTCCACACACACACACACACACACACACACACACACACACACACACACACACACACACACACACACACACACATACATATACACACACTGGAATATGTTCCGGGATTCATCCAATGGCATTGAGGAGTACACCACATCAGTCACCGGAAAATAATGTACTTTTTACTCCATACATTTTCCCTGACACCCAAAAGTACTCGTTACATTTTGAATGCTTAGCAGGACAGGAAAATGGCCCAATTCACGCACTTATCAAGAGAACATCCCTGGTCATCCCTACTGCCTCTGATCTGGTGGAGTCACTAAACACAAAAGCTTAGTTTGTAAATTATGTCTGAGTGTTGGAGTGTGCCCCTGGCTATCAATAAATAAAAACAAGAAAATGGCGCCGTCTGGTTTGCTTAATATAAGGAATTTTAAATGATTTATATTTTTACTTTAGATACTTACGTATATTGTAGCATTTACAATTTTTTTTTTTTTTTTTTTCACCTTTATTTAACCAGGTAAGCCAGTTGAGAACAAGTTCTCATTTTACAACGGAGACCTGGCCAAGATAAAGCAAAGCAGTGCGATTAAAAACAACAACACAGAGTTACATATGGGGTAAAACAAAACATAAAGTCAAAAATACAACAGAAAATATAGAAAATATATATACAGTGTGTGCAAATGTAGCAAGTTATGGAGGTAAGGCAATAAATAGGCCATAGTGCAAAATAATTACAATTAGTATTAACACTGGAATGATAGATGTGCAAGAGATTATGTGCAAATAGAGATACTGGGGTGCAAATGAGCAAAATAAATAACAATATGGGGATGAGATAGTTGGGTGGGATAATTACAGATGGGCTGTGTACAGGTGCAGTGATCGGTAAGCTGCTCTGACAACTGATGCTTAAAGTTAGTGAGGGAGATAAGAGTCTCCAGCTTCAGAGATTTTTGCAGTTCGTTCCAATCATTGGCAGCAGAGAACTGGAAGGAATGGCGGCCAAAGGAGGTGTTGGCTTTGGGGATGACCAGTGAGATATACCTGCTGGAGCGCATACTACGGGTGGGTGTTGCTATGGTGACCAATGAGCTAAGATAAGGCGGGGATTTGCCTAGCAGTGATTTATAGATGGCCTGGAGCCAGTGGGTTTGGCAACGAATATGTAGTGAGGACCAGCCAACAAGAGCGTACAGGTCACAGTGGTGGGTAGTGTATGGGGCTTTGGAGACAAAACGGATGGCACTGTGATAGACTACATCCAATTTGCTGAGTAGAGTGTTGGAGGCTATTTTGTAAATGACATCGCCGAAGTCAAGGATCGGTAGGATAGTCAGTTTTACGAGGGCATGTTTGGCAGCATGAGTGGAGGAGGCTTTGTTGCGAAATAGGAAGCCGATTCTAGATCTAACTTTTGATTGGAGATGCTTAATGTGGGTCTGGAAGGAGAGTTTACAGTCGATTGAAGAGCATGCATTTTAGATATACTTAAGTATATTTAAAACCTAAATTCTTTTAGACTTTTACTCAAGTAGTATTTTACTGGGTGACTTTCACTTTTACTTGAGTCATTTTCTATTAAGGTATCTTTCATTTTACTCAAGTATGACAATTGGGTACTTTTGATTTGTATTTATTTTGAACTTTTTCCACCACTGTGTAGAAGTGTAGAGAAGTTGTATCAGAGCCAAAACAAACAAAAACATGTGTCACTGTGCCAATAGCTTAGATAAGGGGGTTTCAAACATCTCCTCGGGGACCCCCAGACTTTTCACAATGTTGTCGTAGCCCTGAACTAGCTCACCTGATTAACCTATTTAAGGTCTTAATGACTACTTGAATCAGGTATGCTAGCTGTGGAATAGTTCAAATACATGGAATGGCAGGGGGTCCAAGAGGAGAGGTTTGAAAACCCCTGATCTAGACAGAAGCCTCAGGTATGTACTGGAGCAAACAACAACAACAACAACAACAACCCTGGTCTCCTGTAAACTAACCACTGCTACAATAGGGTTAATAGGGGGGGGGATCAGAACGTTGCAATACTCTGTCAGTGTGTTGCTCTTTCCGGAAGTCTCTTTGGGTCTCATTCATTTCTCCCATCGTTTACTGTTTGTTCTGCTTCACACAGAAACACCAGCTTTACCAAAATGCAGGCGTCGTTAACTAGTGTAGGAACATACTCAGTTTTTTTATTGATGTCAAATCCATTCTCTACAATTTCTCCAATGAACCAGTGTGTTTTTGTTTAGCCTCATTTATACTTGGCGCAAACACGCCTTTAATCTGATCTCGTCCGCACTCTGATTGTGCCCACTTTTTCTCAAATATGTTTACACATGCTATTAAAATGTGTCTAATATTCGTCTACTGTGTCCGCGTTGTGAACAGATTTCTTGGTCCCTCTCTGTATACAAATGATGCGACAGCCATTTCTTTTCAAAATAGTATTTATTTATTTTAAGACACAAGTTGATGCCATAAGTCAATGGTGCCACCTGTCAATTATTTTAGAAGGCGAGATACTGATGATTTAAATGGTTTCACTGTCCAGATCCGTCTCTTAAGATATCCAGACACACTGATTGGCTGAAGGTGGTGAGGAAGATTTGATAACAATGATCTGTTGGAAATTGTGGGCAAAATCAAAATGTGGACAAGATCAGGACAAAGGATACATGTTAGAACCAGGTATAAACAGGGCTTTTGTGTGCGTGTGTATATGTAAGCATGTGTGTTGTGTGTGTGTGTCGATATACATATTTGTGTGTGTCTGTGTTTTGTCTGCGTGCATGTTTTAGTGTCTTTGTATTTTGTGTGTGCAGTATCAGGACCACCATCTCATCTCTCTCCTCTCTCCATCTCTCTCCATCTCTCTCCATCTCTCTCCTCTCTCTCCATCTCTCTCCATCTCTCTCCTCTCTCCATCCCTCTCCTCTCTCCATCTCTCTCCACTCTCTCCATATATCTCCTCTCTCTCCTCTCTCCATCTCTCTCCTCTCTCCCTCCATCTCACTCCTCTCTCTCTCCTCCCTCCTCTCTCTCCTCTCTCTATCTCCTCCCTCCATCTCTCTCCTCTCTCTCTCCCCTCCACCTCTCCTTTCTCTCTCCTTTCTCTCTCCTCTCTCTCTCCTCTCTCCCTACATCTCATCGCTCTCCTCTCTCTCTCCCTCCATCTCATCGCTCTCCTCTCTCCATCTCTCCCCTCTCTCTCTCTCTCTCTCTCATCTCTCTCTCTCTCTCTCTCTCTCATCTTTCTCCTTCGTCCCACCATCCCATCTCTCTCCATCTCCTCTCCCTCCTCTCTCTCTGTCCTCTCTCTCTCTCCTCTCTCTCTCTCCTCTCTCTCTGTCCTCTCTCTCTCTCCTCTCTCTCTCTCTTTGTCCTCCCTCCCTCCAGATGATGAGCAGAAGGATAAGACTCTGTCTCTCCACACCATCCAGCAGCTGCTCCTAGAGAAGGACCAGGCTCTTTCAGACCTCAACTCAGTGGAGAAGAGTCTGGCGGAACTGTTCAGACGATACGAGAAGCTGAAGGATGTCCTCGAGGGCTACCGCAAGGTGGGGAAAGCACACACACAACTTCTGACGACTGCACGCACACACACACACACACACACACACACACACACACACACACACACACACACACACACACACACACACACACACACCACTTGCCTAAGGCTGTTCATCAATGTCAATCATGATGTTGTTCCAGTAGTTATAATTTGACTACAGTCATCATCTCTTGCACATCTATCATTCCAGTGTTAATACTAATTGTAACTATTTTGCACTATAGCCTATTTATTGCCTTACCTCCATAACTTGCTACATTTGCACACACTGTATATATATTTTCTGTTGTATTTTTTGACTTTATGTTTTGTTTACCCCATATGTAACTCTGTGTTGTTGTTTTTATCGCACTGCTTTGCTTTATCTTGGCCAGGTCGCAGTTGTAAATGAGAACTTGTTCTCAACTGGCTTACCTGGTTAAATAAAGGTGAAATAAAAATAAATAAATAAATTGATTTGGTCATTTGTTAGTCCTGCCTTTGTGGTCTGGAGTGGCTCCTGTTGGTAAGGAGTGCGATGCTAGCAACGGCAAGATCGTGGGTTCAATTTCCACAGGGATCACATAAGAAAACATGTGTATACTCAGTGTACTGTAATTTAGGATTAAATAGTCTGGTTTAGGGGCATCTTCACATGAGACCCATTCAAACACAGTCTCTCTGGAGGTCCATCATACTGAAACCCTTTTCTCCCTTCGTGTCTCTCCCCCATCAGAATGAGGAGGTGTTGAAGAAGTGTGCTCAGGAATACCTGTCCCGGGTGAGGAAGGAGGAACAACGTTACCAGGCCCTGAAGATCCATGCAGAGGAGAAACTAGACAGGTGAGTCCAGACCTAATGGTCATGTAGTCTTTCTACACAGCCAGTTGGATTGGGCCTCCCTCCTCCGCTCTGAGTCTGGTTCCTCTCCTTCTTCCTTCTAGGGAGTTTTTCCTTGCCACTTGGCTTCAGTTCATTGTTGATAAAGGCTGATGAGATGACACTGGTGCTTTTCCATGTAGACTTACCCCAACGCCAGGGGGTTGCCAGGGTTGTATGTTAATGTTATCTCTAGTGTGATTGTGTTTCCATCAGGAGGGTGACACTAAAGCCTTGGGGCGAGCAGAATCAAGCCTCTGTATCATTCAATACTGTTGCTTTATGAGAAGGTGTTTAAGTTCACTGTTAGCCATTGTTATGTAAATGGAGGCTGAAAATTACCCAGGGCCTTGCCTTGGCTCCAAGTCAGAGCAGGTCCTCCGGAAACATGACCCAGTGAGACACGGGGGTGCCGGGCCCGCGTACATGGAAACGGAAAAGTCTGAGCCTTTTGGGTAAAACACCGGGGGTAAATCCTCAGCGGAAATGTGCCATAAACTCTGTGTCTCTCCTAACCCCCAGGGCGAACTCTGACATCGCCCAGGTGAGGATGAGGGCCCGTCAGGAGACAGTAGCATACCAGGCCTCTCTCAGGAAGGAGACCATGAAGGTGGACTCACTGGAGAGAACCCTGGAGCAGAAGGTACAATCACACACACACCACACACCACACACCACACACACTCACATGTTATATGTGAAAGACTGCATTCGAACCCAGGTGTCCTGCATGCCACAAGACTGTGTTAGCCCTCTGAGCAAAAGCCAAGATGGAAGTCCTCAGGCCTACTAAACATGACAGAATGGAACCCAGGTCTCCTGTCAGCTTTCAGAGGGATGTACTCTAACCTCCTGGTTTTGTCTCTCTTCCTTAAAGAACAAAGAGATCGAAGAGCTGACCAAGATCTGTGACGAGCTGATCGCCAAGATGGGGAGGAGCTAGCAACGCTGCCATGTCCTGCCCGTGTCTCCAGGGCCTCGGAGGAAGAGCGAAGAAAGACAGGAAGTGTTCTGTTCTACTTCCGTTCCTGGACAAACGGACGGACAACTGAGGCCAAAGTGGTGTTCTACACTACTGACAGACTATTTCCATGTATCTACTGGCAACATCGCCCCCCAGAGTATTGGAGGATAACTCCTGGTCAATGGCTTCCTTTGTATCACCCTGTACATTTTGATGTGTAATGTGTACCACGTATCCTGTATCAGGGGTCCGGTGAAAGGGTTTTTAGAAATGTACTCTATATCATAAATGAGAGAGAGAGTGTGTGTGGTGTGTGTGATGTGTGTGGTATGTGTGTGGTGTGTGTGTGGTGTGGGTGGGTGTGTGTGGTGTCTGTATGCACGCATGTTCAACCCAGTCTCATGAACTTACATGTAGATCATGAGACTATGTAGGAGTTTGTGTGTGTGTGTGTCTGTGCGTGTGTGACAGAGAGAAAGATAATTGATTGAAGACATCAAGTGATGGGAAAGACTGTTGGACTGCTGATGATGTCATCAGTTCTTAACATGAGAGAATGAACGACAGATTAAAAGACAAACAGCAATATCGTGTATATATTATATATATATACACACTGAGTGTACAAAATATTAAGGACACGTTCCTAACATTGAGACGCACTTTAGCCCTCAGAACAGCCTCGATTCGTCGAGGCATGGACTCTACAAGGTGTTGAAAGCGTTCGACAGGGATGCTGGCCCATGTTGACTCCAATGCTTCCCACAGGGATGCTGGCCCATGTTGACTCCAATGCCTCCCACAGGGATGCTGGCCCATGTTGACTCCAATGCCTCCCACAGGGATGCTGGCCCATGTTGACTCCAATGCTTCCCACAGGGATGCTGGCCCATGTTGACTCCAATGCCTCCCACAGGGATGCTGGCCCATGTTGACTCCAATGCCTCCCACAGGGATGCTGGCCCATGTTGACTCCAATGCCTCCCACAGGGATGCTGGCCCATGTTGACTCCAATGCCTCCCACAGGTATGCTGGCCCATGTTGACTCCAATGCCTCCCACAGGGATGCTGGCCCATGTTGACTCCAATGCTTCCCACAGCTACTACCATACCCCATTCAAAGGCACTTACATTTTTTGTTTTGCCCATTCACCCTCTGAATGGCACACATACACAATCCATGTCTCAAGGTTTAAAAATCCTTCTTTAACCTGTCTCCTCCCCTTTCATCTACACTGATTAAAGTGGATGTTACAAGTGACATCAGTAAGGGATCATAGATCTTTCACCTGCATTCACTTGGTCAGTCTATGTCATGGAAAGAGCAGGTGTTCTTAATGTTTTGTACACTCAGTGTATATTACAGACTAAATCAATGAATCGTTCTGTTAATAAGAGATATACTTGATCACAGAGATAACTGCATGTTGGAGGTGTCAAAATATAAACTTGTAAATAGGACATTGTTCTGATTATAATAAAGATACACTAGCATTTTTCATACAATATTCTGTCAGTTTAAATGGCTTCCCTGGATCGTGATACCTTGTACATACTTTTTTTGCGGCATGTTTTGGGTCATAGCTTTCTTGGAGAAAAAACTTGATGGGGATTTTATTTTTTTGACTTTATTTTGATATTATTGATTAACGAAAAGTAATTGTTACTGCAATAATCAGCTGTTGGGACAGAGGGTAGTTGATGAATTACGTTTCTGATCGGTATGTCACAGTTCTGCTATGGTTTGATGTCTTCACACGGTGGGAGCCATTGAAAAAGACCTCTGCACAGCGACACACCTGGGTTCAAATAGTATTTGAAATCTTTTAAATACTTTCAGCGTTTGCTCTAGCCTGGCCCGGAGTGACAAATGGGCGGAGTTTGCAGTTTTGAGACTATTTTATTAGTCTCTTAAGCCAGGAAAGGTCAATCAAACACATATAAAGTAATTGAAATGATTTTGAATAGTGTTTGAACCCAGGTCTGCACAGCTATACTGTACATCATCTGCTTACAACGTGGAATAAAGGATGGCAATAAATACATGGGCTGTTTTTAAAACACACACACACACACACACACACACACACACACACACACACACACACACACACACACACACACACACACACACCACACACACACACACACACACACACACACACACACACACACACACTTACACCTACCCTACCTGGGATTTCCAGTGCTGTAGCAAAGCCAGAAACTCTCCCCTCATTTATTTCAGGACAGTGTTGTGTTAAATATATATCATAAGTGGATGGCCTGAACTGCCCTGGAGGATGCCAGCTGTTACCGGACAGGGTGAGATAACAGAGGCCTATCCGACCTGCTCAAACAGGTAGCATACAGTGGGGAAAAAAAGTATTTAGTCAGCCACCAATTGTGCAAGTTCTCCCACTTAAAAAGATGAGAGAGGCCTGTAATTTTCATCATAGGTACACGTCAACTATGACAGACAAATTGAGGAAAAAAAATCACATTGTAGGATTTTTTATGAATTTATTTGCAAATGATGGTGGAAAATAAGTATTTGGTCACCTACAAACAAGCAAGATTTCTGGCTCTCACAGACATGTAACTTCTTCTTTAAGAGGCTCCTCTGTCCTCCACTCGTTACCTGTATTAATGGCACCTGTTTGAACTTGTTATCAGTATAAAAGACACCTGTCCACAACCTCAAACAGTCACACTCCAAACTCCACTATGGCCAAGACCAAAGAGCTGTCAAAGGACACCAGAAACAAAATTGTAGACCTGCACCAGGCTGGGAAGACTGAATCTGCAATAGGTAAGCAGCTTGGTTTGAAGAAATCAACTGTGGGAGCAATTATTAGGAAATGGAAGACATACAAGACCACTGATAATCTCCCTCGATCTGGGGCTCCACGCAAGATCTCACCCCGTGGGGTCAAAATGATCACAAGAACGGTGAGCAAAAATCCCAGAACCACACGGGGGGGACCTAGTGAATGATCTGCAGAGAGCTGGGACCAAAGTAACAAAGCCTACCATCAGTAACACATACGCCGCCAGGGACTCAAATCCTGCAGTGCTAGACGTGTCCCCCTGCTTAAGCCAATACATGTCCAGGCCCATCTGAAGTTTGCTAGAGTGCATTTGGATGATCCAGAAGAGGACTGGGAGAATGTCATATGGTCAGATGAAACCAAAATAGAACTTTTTGGTAAAAACTCAACTCGTCGTGTTTGGAGGACAAATAATGCTGAGTTGCATCCAAAGAACACCATACCTACTGTGAAGCATGGGGGTGGAAACATCATGCTTTGGGGCTGTTTTTCTGCAAAGGGACCAGGACGACTGATCCGTTTAAAGGAAAGAATTAATGGGGCCATGTATCGTGAGATTTTGAGTGAAAACCTCCTTCCATCAGCAAGGGCAATGAAGATGAAACGTGGCTGGGTCTTTCAGCATGACAATGATCCCAAACACACCTCCCGGGCAACGAAGGAGTGGCTTCGTAAGAAGCATTTCAAGGTCCTGGAGTGGCCTAGCCAGTCTCCAGATCTCAACCCCATAGAAAATCTTTGGAGGGAGTTGAAAGTCCGTGTTGCCCAGCGACAGCCCCAAAACATCACTGCTCTAGAGGAGATCTGCATGGAGGAATGGGCCAAAATACCAGCAACAGTGTGTGAAAACCTTGTGAAGACTTACAGAAAACATTTGACCTGTGTCATTGCTAACAAAGGGTATATAACAAAGTATTGAGAAACTTTTGTTATTGACCAAATACTTATTTTCCACCATAATTTGCAAATAAATTCATAAAAAATCCTACAATGTGATTTTCTGGATTTTTTTTCCTCATTTTGTCTGTCATAGTTGACGTGTACCTATGATGAACATTACAGGCCTCTCTCATCTTTTTAAGTGGGAGAACTTGCACAATTGGTGGCTGACTAAATACTTTTTTTCCCCACTGTATATGTGAATGTGTTTACCTGTAAGGAAGGAGGCAGATTGTATTGTTATGTCACCCCTACAATAGTGTAGGAATTGGTTGAAGCTCAATGTTAAATTCAATTATCCCTACCATCATATCTAAGCCGATATGACACCAATCTCGATGAAAATGTGCCAACCAACATGATTGGAGGTACACAACACACTCCCCGTCTCTCGTCATGAGCCGTCCGGCCGTTACTGAGAACCACGTACCAGATTTTATTAAGGAGTATTTTCTGCGCCTACCTAGCTCAAATTCTAGACCTCGGATTAAAACGAGACTACAGGGTCCGTAAAGTGACAACTGGATTTAAGAAATGTCGAATTGACTACGTTTTTATTAAATGTACAATTTATCGCTCTCACGTCATTTCTTCTGTCCATTAAGACAATGCTAACAGCCGAATCTCAGAGTTCTAAAACCCGCGACCAACAACTCGGTTGCTGCGCAACAGCTATAGTGGGGAGAACAAGGATTTGATACACTGCCGATTTTGCAGGTTTTCCTACTTACAAAGCATGTAGAGGTCTGTCATTTTTATCATAGGTACACTTCAACTGTGAGAGACGGAATCTAAAACAAAAATCCAGAAAATCACATTGTATGATTTTTAAAGTAATTAATTTGCATTCTATTGCATGACATAAGTATTTGATACATCAGAAAAGCAGAACTTAATATTTGGTACAGAAACATTTGTTTGCAATTACAGAGATCATATGTTTCCTGTAGGTCTTCACCAGGTTTGCACACACTGCAGCAGGGATTTTGGCCCACTCCTCCATACAGACCTTCTCCAGATCCTTCAGGTTTCGGGGCTGTCGCTGGGCAATACGGACTTTCAGCTCCCTCCAAAGATTTTCTATTGGGTTCAGGTCTGGAGACTGGCTAGGCCACTCCAGGACCTTAAGATGCTTCTTACAGAGCCACTCCTTAGTTGCCCTGGCTGTGTGTTTCGGGTCGCTGTCATGCTGGAAGACCCAGCCACGACCCAACTTCAATGCTCTTACTGAGGGAAGGAGGTTGTTGGCCAAGATCTCACGATACATGGCCCCATTCATCCTCCCCTCAATACGGTGCAGTCATCCTGTCCCCGTTGCAGAAAAGCATCCCCAAAGAATCATGTTTCCACCTCCATGCTTCACGGTTGGGATGGTGTTCTTGGGGTTGTACTCATCCTTCTTCTTCCTCCAAACACGGCGAGTGGAGTTTAGACCAAAAAGCTCTATTTTTGTCTCATCAGACCACATGACCTTCTCCCATTCCTCCTCTGGATCAACCAGATGGTCATTGGCAAACTTCAGACAGGCCTGGACATGCGCTGGCTTGAGCAGGGGGACCTTGCGTGTGCTGCAGGATTTTAATCCATGACGGCGTAGTGTGTTACTAATGGTTTTCTTTGAGACTGTGGTCCCAGCTCTCTTCAGGTCATTGACCAGGTTCTGCCGTGTCGTTCTGGGCTGATCCTTCACTTTCCTCATGATCATTGATGCCCCATGAGGTGAGATCTTGCATGGAGCCCCAGACCGAGGGTGATTGACCGTCATCTTGAACTTCTTCCATTTTCTAATAATTGCGCCAACAGTTGTTGCCTTCTCACCAAGCTGCTTGCCTATTGTCCTGTAGCCCATCCCAGCCTTATCCCTGATGTCCTTACACAGCTCTCTGGTCTTGGCCATTGTGGAGAGGTTGGAGTCTGTTTGATTGAGTGTGTGGACAGGTGTCTTTTATACAGGTAACGAGTTCAAACAGGTGCAGTTAATACAGGTAATGAGTGGAGAACAGGAGGGCTTCTTAAAGAAAAAGTAACAGGTCTGTGAGAGCCGGAATTCTTACTGGTTGGTAGGTGATCAAATACTTATGTCATGCAATAAAATGCAAATTAATTACTTAAAAATCATACAATGTGATTTTCTGGATTACAGACCTCTACATGCTTTGTAAGTAGGAAAACCGGAAAACCGCAAAATCGGCAGTGTATCAAATACTTGTTCTCCCCACTGTAGCTAACACCAGATGGATGAGAAGCAAGCTACTAGCAAAGGAAGTTAGCTAGATAGTTATATTTTTCTATGGAGGGTTTTTCATTTGGCTGCAGTCATCTGTGTAAACTAAATCAGAGCACAAACAAATAAGCTAGTGAAAGTACTTGGCTGCTATTATAGCCAGTTAGCTAGCCAACTAGCCAGTAGCTACAAGCCAACGAGACTGTACCAGTTAGCTAGCCAACTAGCCAGTAGCTACAAGCCAACGAGACTGTACCAATGTTGACAATATATCCTAGCTAGCTACTTTACTTCCATGAAGCATAGCTAGCTAAGTAAAGTCCTGCTAACTTATAATACATGCAATGGGCATTGCTCATCTAGTTACTTTGGCATGATACAGTCAAACTGGCTAGATAGCTACACATGTAGCTGGATGTCAGTTTCAGCACAAATACTCCTAGCTAGCCTACATTTCCTCAACCAAGATCAGCCTCTCACAACACAAACTGTAGCTGATTAAAACATGTCGTCTTGCTAAGAAAATGTTCGCTACGTTGAATCTAAACCCGGTCAATGCAGTTGCGAGTAGCGCATTGGCTGTGCATTGTCAACTAAACTCATTGCAGTGTGTACACATGCTAGCTAGGCTACCTAATTAGCTAGCTCATCACACGAGACAGACGCGTTGCTGCTCGAGCATCCAGAACAAATTCCAGCCCTTACATTAGGATGCAGTAAATTCAGTACACCCTCCTCTGTCAATGTAATGTTCTTCATGCCATTTTAATACAATTTTGCACTGACTGATCAACAGTGTTAAGTTACTTTTCAGTAAGCAAAGTGATGTTTAAAATACGTATTTTCCAGACATTGAAGTTGGGCTAATTTTAGGTTCTGAATGAAAAGGTGAAAATATGTATTTCAGGAAGTTTAAAAATATGTATTTTCCGGAAGTTGAAAATACGTATTTTCCGGACGTTGAAAATACATATTTTCCGGATGTTGAAATCAGGTTCCTTTTCCATTCTGAAATACTGTAATGTACTGCACTCCGCTGTGCTCTACTGCAGTGGTTCTCAAACCTCTCCTCGGGGGACCCCCAGACGTTTCACCATTTAACTGTAGCTCTGAACTAGCTATTCAAGAGCTCAGTTGACAGGTTGAATCAGGTGTGCTAGTTCTGGAATAGAATCAGGTGTGCTAGTTCTGGAATAGAATCAGGTGTGCTAGTTCTGGAATAGAATCAGGTGTGCTAGTTCTGGAATAGAATCAGGTGTGCTAGTTCTGGAATAGAATCAGGTGTGCTAGTTCTGGAATAGAATCAGGTGTGCTAGTTCTGGAATAGAATCAGGTGTGCTAGTTCTGGAATAGAATCAGGTGTGCTAGTTCTGGAATAGAATCAGGTGTGCTACTTCTGGAATAGAATCAGGTGTGCTAGTTCTGGAATAGAATCAGGTGTGCTAGTTCTGGAATAGAATCAGGTGTGCTAGTTCTGGAATAGAATCAGGTGTGCTAGTTCTGGAATAGAATCAGGTGTGCTAGTTCTGGAATAGAATCAGGTGTGCTAGTTCTGGAATAGATCAATTGCATGGAACACCCTGGGGTCCACATGGAGAGGTTTGAGAACCACTACTGTACTGTGCTGTCCAAACTTGTGAAACATATATGTCTATGATTGGTTCAGATTTGGTCCAGTCCAAATGCATTGTTTCTATAACAGCCGAAGAACTCACATGCGTTTCCCAAAACACCACGTAGGGGAGAACTTCCAGTAAGTGCTTCGTTAGAGCATGTGTCGATACAGACAGGGGTTGAAAGAAATGCAGTGCTGCTCTCGGATCAGCGTTCTCCATTAATTTACATTACATTACATTTACGTCATTTAGCAGACGCTCTTATCCAGAGTAAATAATAATAAAACCTTGAGAGGCTCTTCCTCCTCTGCCGGTACTGTGTAGGAGATTTACACAGAGTGCTTGGATAGCTATGGTTTAGTAAGCTAAGTCTATTAGTAGGTTAAGTCCATGTTTTACCTACCTAGTTGCTACTTGCATTAGCTCAACTGTAACAATAACACCTCATCAACTTGCTCAGTTTCTTCCTGACAGTTTCCTGTTGATGATGGAAATGAGAAGTGATGACTGAGAGGGGTGTGGTGGGGTGGGTCAGGCAGGCAGGCAGGCAGGGTGGAGTTGGGCGGAGTCATGTGTGGTTAGGGAGTGGTCACAGTAGGATGAGTCCCACTGCTTCCCAATCTCTCTCTCTCTCTACTGATTAGGTGTGGTTGGAAGGAAACACCCTGCGGGTCTTAAGACAGAGACAGAGACGTTGCTAACCGAGCCATAGGCCCCCAGTGGAGAAGCTAACCGCTAACCAGTAACCGCTGATCTGGTCTGTGCAGAGGTATTAGCTCCCTGATAGAAGAAGACAGGATTAAGATCAGAAGGGGTTTAGCAGCAAACAACCTGCTTTTCATTGTGTGATCGCATCGCTCCAGGGAAGGACCAGGAACGAAGGACCAAGAAGGACCAGCAACATGAGAGCTGTCCAGAACTGTACCGTACTCCTTGTCTCGCTACTTTTCCTCACTTCATACAGTAAGGACTTTCTCACACGTTCTCTTGTTCTGTTTGCCTTGTATGTTTGGGGAGAAATTGGTGGATCTCTCTACCTTTCTGGTCGCCACCTTGCCCTCTTCTTATGCTTTTTCATACTTCCATTATTTTCATACTTCCATTCTTTCCATCCTTCCATTCTTTCCATCCTTCCACTTTTTCCATCCTTCCATTCTTTCCATCCTTCCATTCTTTCCATCCTTCCATTCTTTTCATCCTTCCATCTTTTCATCCCTCTATCCGTCCTCTTTTCTTCTTGCCGTTCATCTTTTCCATCTCAGCCTTTGTTTCCCTCTTCCTCTTCCTCTTCCTCTTCCTCTTCTGCTTCACCCTTTTCTTCTTTCTTCATCTCCCCCTCACTCTCTCTGGCCCCTCCCTCTCCTGGCCCCTCTCTCTCCTGGCCCCTCTCTCTCCTGGCCCCTCTCTCTCTGGCCCCTCCCTCTCCTGGCCCCTCTCTCTCCTGGCCCCTCTCTCTCTGGCCCCTCCCTCTCCTGGCCCCTAACTCTCCTGGCCCCTCTCTCTCTCCTGGCCCCTCTCTCTCCTGGCCACTCTCTCTCCCTGGCCCCTCTCTCTCCTGGCCCCTCTCTCTCCTGGCCCCTCTCTCTCTGGCCCCTCCCTCTCCTGGCCCCTAACTCTCCTGGCCCCTCTCTCTCTCCTGGCCCCTCTCTCTCCTGGCCACTCTCTCTCCTGGCCCCTCTCTCTCCCTGGCCCCTCTCTCTCTCTGGCCCCTCTCTCTCTGGCCCCTTTCTCTCCTGGCCCCTCCCTCTCCTGGCCCCTCTCTCTCTGGCCCCTCTCTCTCTCTGGCCCCTCCCTCTCCTGGCCCCTCTCTCTCCTGGCCCCCTCTCTCTCCTGGCCCCTCTCTCTCCTGGCCCCTCTCTCTCCTGGCCCCTCTCTCTCCTGGCCCCTTCTCTCTCCTGGCCCCTCTCTCTCCTGGCCCCTCTCTCTCCTGGCCCCTCTCTCTCCTGGCCCCTCTCTCTCCTGGCCCCTCTCTCCTGGCTCCTCTCTCCTGGCCCTCTCTCTCCTGGCCCCTCTCTCCTGGCTCCTCTCTCTCCATGCCCCTCTCTCTCCTGGCCCTCCCTCTCTCCTGGCTCCTCTCTCTCCATGCCCCTCTCTCTCCTGGCCCCTCTCTCTCCATGCCCCTCTCTCTCCTGGCTCCTCTCTCTCCATGCCCCTCTCTCTCCTGGCCCCTCTCTCTCTGGCCCCTCTCTCCTGGCCCCTCTCTCTCCATGCCCCTCTCTCTCCTGGTCTCTCCTGGCTCTCTCTCTCCTGGCCCCTCTCTCTCCTGGCCCCTTTCTCTCCTGGCCCCTTTCTCTCCTGGCCCCTCTCTCTCCTGGCTCCTCTCTCTCCATGCCCCTCTCTCTCCTGGCCCCTCTCTCTCTGGCCCCTCTCTCTCTCTGGCCCCTCTCTCTCCATGCCCCTCTCTCTCTCTGGCCCCTCTCTCTCCTGGCCCCTCTCTCTCCTGGCTCCTTTCTCTCCTGGCACCTAACTCTCCTGGCCCCTCTCTCTCCTGGCCGCTCTCTCTCTCTGGCCCCTTTCTCTCCTGGCCCCTAACTCTCCTGGCCCCTCTCTCTCCTGGCCCCTCTCTCTCCTGGCTCCTCTCTCTCCATGCCCCTCTCTCTCCTGGCCCCTCTCTCTCCTGGCTCCTCTCTCTCCATGCCCCTCTCTCTCCTGGCCCCTCTCTCTCCATGCCCCTCTCTCTCCTGGCTCCTCTCTCTCCATGCCCCTCTCTCTCCTGGCCCCTCTCTCTCCTGGCCCCTCTCTCTCCTGGCCCCTCTCTCTCCATGCCCCTCTCTCTCCTGGTCTCTCCTGGCTCCTCTCTCTCCTGGCCCCTCTCTCTCCTGGCCCCTTTCTCTCCTGGCCCCTTTCTCTCCTGGCCCCTCTCTCTCCTGGCTCCTCTCTCTCCATGCCCCCTCTCTCTCCTGGCCCTCTCTCTCTGGCCCCTCTCTCTCTGGCCCCTCTCTCTCCATGCCCTCTCTCTCCTGGCCCTCTCTCTCCTGGCCCCTCTCTCTCCTGGCTCCTTTCTCTCCTGGCACCTAACTCTCCTGGCCCCTCTCTCTCCTGGCCGCTCTCTCTCTCTGGCCCCTTTCTCTCCTGGCCCCTAACTCTCCTGGCCCCTCTCTCTCCTGGCCCCTCTCTCTCTCTGGCCCCTTTCTCTCCTGGCCCCTAACTCTCCTGGCCCCTCTCTCTCCTGGCCCCTCTCTCTCCTGGCCCCTCTCTCTCCTGCCCCTCTCTCTCTCCTGGCCCCTCTCTCTCCTGGCCGCTCTGCCTTGCATAACCTCTTCCCACTTCCAGAAACTCTTGCCTCTGTCTTGTTCTCTCTGCCTCCTACCCTCTTCAGCTTGACTTATTCCACTGTTGTTTACTGCTGTTGTCCTTTTAAATGACACCCTTTAATGAATCTTCACAATCTTTTCACAACTTTTTAATGGACTAAGTGGGATTGAGTTAATGGACAAATTGGGATCGAATGTCTTTGTATAGTTTTGGTCAGTTTTAGTTTCTCTAAGCCTCTGAAAGTATGCAGTTTACCATGACCAAGACAAATACTGTACTATTTGTTGTGTGGCACATTTGATGTTGAATATTTGTTCAATGGCAGCCATGCTTACAAATCAAGAAACATACATGGTCTTATATATTCGAGAAACATCTTGGTGGTTTTTTGCCATCTGTCATCCTCTAACTAGTATTCATTCACACTGGCTAATCTCCTAATAGGCCTATGGGCTAATCATAAAAGTGTGTAATGTGCGCACGTGTCCGTGTGTGCGTGTAACAGGGAGGATTGGGGTCATCTGTGGCGCAAGGCAGGGTGTCAGCATGTCAACACTGTTAACAGGAATTAGCGTTAGCAGCACGGAAATCCCCTCATGTGCCTTTGTTTTCTGTTTGCACAGAAAATGCTGAGGTAAAAGATAACAAAAGGTATGGAGAACCGGATTGATTGAAAGGTTCTGTGTCGTTGGGTCAAAGGTTATGATAACTGGGGGCGGTTGGTGTCAGTGGTGGGATTTTACTGGTACAGAAATGCTCTCCTCGTCACTCATCTTGAAAAAACGTATACTAAAATCTTGGAAATCAATCTGCCATCATTAACACAATGCAAAAAAATCGATTGCTTTATTATTTAAATATTGAAAGTGCGTGGGGCAACGGAGAGAAACAAAATGGTGCAGTTTGAGGCCATGTGGCGGAGAGCGAGGCAGGAGATTGGGGGTGTGAGCGGGTGGGTTTGGGCAGGTGTGATGTAGTTGATGTTTGTATGATGTCGTTTTGTGTGTGCATGTTTTGTATTGTTTATGAAATATAAAATACAATCTTACAAAAAAAAGAAAAGGAAGACGTTGGTTGAAAGGGAGAGTATAGAGACTACACTTGATTCCGATAAATTTCCCAGGCTGTCCAAATGTTGAACTGACGTCTCAGACTATTGTTCTGACTTGACTTGGGTTTTGACTTCTCTTCTAAGTTGTTCCCTTCTCCACAGCCATGTCTGATTGATCGAAGTAAAGTCGTGCTCTCAGGCTTGAGACGACATTGTTGGCCATAATGCAGGGTGAAAGGAGGATACTGTGGAGGATGTTGACAGTTTTATTACATGGTTCTGGTTAGCCGGGGGTATGAGCAAGGACATTAAAGACTGATTCTAAAGAGAGACATTTAAAGAGACCCATAAATGTCATATGTCAGTTAAAACAGTACCTTTCATATTTTTTTTGTTTATCTTAGAAGTTTAGAGAATAAATAAAACTGTAGGATTTATTTTTGATGTGAACACCTGTGCATATTACTCACTACTCCAGAAAAGTGGACAACAAGTTAGAGACATTGGTACCGCACATGATTACTACAGCCAAGGTGTGTACAGTTAGACTGGTCCCGGACCAGTTTTTTGGCTCTGCGCCAACTCCAAACTCAAACAGTTTGGAAGAACAAAGAGTCATCAGGATAGAGCAAACAGACAGGCACTCAGGCTAGTGGACAGTAGACCAACAACACTTTAGAAAACCCAGAGTCACTGACCTTCATTTCCCTGGACAGTAATACACTGCTGTCAGGATGACTACAGTAATACACTGTAATAGGTCTGTCAGGATGACTACAGTCATACACTGTGATGGGTCTGTCAGGATGACTACAGTAATACACTGTAATAGGTCTGTCAGGATGACTACAGTAATACACTGTGATGGGTCTGTCAGGATGACTACAGTAATACACTGTAATAGGTCTGTCAGGATGACTACAGTAATACACTGTAATAGGTCTGTCAGGATGACTACAGTAATACACTGTAATAGGTCTGTCAGGATGACTACAGTAATACACTGTAATAGGTCTGTCAGGATGACTACAGTAATACACTGTAATAGGTCTGTCAGGATGACTACAGTAATACACTGTAATAGGTCTGTCAGGATGACTACAGTAATACACTGTAATAGGTCTGTCAGGATGACTACAGTAATACACTGTAATAGGTCTGTCAGGATGACTACAGTAATACACTGTGATGGGTCTGTCAGGATGACTACAGTAATACACTGTGATGGGTCTGTCAGGATGACTACAGTAATACACTGTAATGGGTCTGTCAGGATGACTACAGTAATACACTGTGATAGGTCTGTCAGGATGACTACCGTAATACACTGTAATAGGTCTGCCGGGATGACTACAGTAATACACTGTAATAGGTCTGTCAGGATGACTACAGTAATACACTGTAATAGGTATGTCAGCATGACTACAGTAATACACTGTGATGGGTCTGTCAGGATGACTACAGTAATACACTGTAATAGGTCTGTCAGGATGACTACAGTAATACACTGTGATAGGTCTGTCAGGATGACTACAGTAATACACTGTAATAGGTCTGTCAGGATGACTACAGTAATACACTGTGATAGGTCTGTCAGGATGACTACAGTAATACACTGTAATAGGTCTGTCGGGATGACTACAGTAATACACTGTAATAGGTCTGTCAGGATGACTACAGTAATACACTGTGATGGGTCTGTCAGGATGACTACAGTAATACACTGTGATGGGTCTGTCAGGATGACTACAGTAATACACTGTAATAGGTCTGTCAGGATGACTACAGTAATACACTGTAATAGGTCTGTCAGGATGACTACAGTAATACACTGTAATAGGTCTGTCAGGATGACTACAGTAATACACTGTAATAGGTCTGTCAGGATGACTACAGTAATACACTGTAATAGGTCTGTCGGGATGACTACAGTAATACACTGTAATAGGTCTGCCGGGATGACTACAGTAATACACTGTAATAGGTCTGCCGGGATGACTACAGTAATACACTGTAATAGGTCTGTCAGGATGACTACAGTAATACACTGTAATAGGTCTGTCAGGATGACTACAGTAATACACTGTGATAGGTCTGTCAGGATGACTGCAGTAATACACTGTAATAGGTCTGTCAGGATGACTACAGTAATACACTGTAATAGGTCTGTCAGGATGACTACAGTAATACACTGTAATAGGTCTGTCAGGATGACTACAGTAATACACTGTAATAGGTCTGTCAGGATGACTACAGTAATACACTGTGATAGGTCTGTCAGGATGACTACAGTAATACACTGTAATAGGTCTGTCAGGATGACTACAGTAATACACTGTAATAGGTCTGTCAGGATGACTGCAGTAATACACTGTAATAGGTCTGTCAGGATGACTACAGTAATACACTGTAATAGGTCTGTCAGGATGACCACAGTAATACACTGTAATAGGTCTGTCAGGATGACTATAGTAATACACTGTAATAGGTCTGTCAGGATGACTACAGTAATACACTGTGATAGGTCTATCAGGATGACTACAGTAATACACTGTAATAGGTCTGTCAGGGTGACTACAGTAATACACTGTAATAGGTCTGTCAGGATGACTACAGTAATACACTGTAATAGGTCTGTCGGGATGACTGCAGTAATACACTGTGATAGGTCTGTCGGGATGACTACAGTAATACACTGTAATAGGTCTGTCAGGATGACTACAGTAATACACTGTAATAGGTCTGTCAGGATGACTACAGTAATACACTGTAATAGGTCTGTCAGGATGACTACAGTAATACACTGTAATAGGTCTGTCAGGATGACTACAGTAATACACTGTAATAGGTCTGTCAGGATGACTACAGTAATACACTGTAATAGGTCTGTCAGGATGACAACAGTAATACACTGTAATAGGTCTGTCAGGATGACTACAGTAATACACTGTAATAGGTCTGTCAGGATGACTGCAGTAATACACTGTAATAGGTCTGTCAGGATGACTACAGTAATACACTGTAATAGGTCTGTCAGGATGACTACAGTAATACACTGTGATGGGTCTGTCAGGATGACTACAGTAATACACTGTGATGGGTCTGTCAGGATGACTACAGTAATACACTGTAATAGGTCTGTCAGGATGACTACAGTAATACACTGTAATAGGTCTGTCAGGATGACTACAGTAATACACTGTAATAGGTCTGTCAGGATGACTACAGTAATACACTGTAATAGGTCTGTCAGGATGACTACAGTAATACACTGTAATAGGTCTGTCAGGATGACTACCGTAATACACTGTAATAGGTCTGTCAGGATGACTACAGTAATACACTGTAATAGGTCTGTCAGGATGACTGCAGTAATACACTGTAATAGGTCTGTCAGGATGACTACAGTAATACACTGTAATAGGTCTGTCAGGATGACTACCGTAATACACTGTAATAGGTCTGTCAGGATGACTACAGTAATACACTGTAATAGGTCTGTCAGGATGACTGCAGTAATACACTGTAATAGGTCTGTCAGGATGACTGCAGTAATACATTGTAATAGGTCTGTCAGGATGACTGCAGTAATACACTGTAATATGTCTGTCAGGATGACTACAGTAATACACTGTAATAAGTCTGTCAGGATGACTACAGTAATACACTGTGATAGGTCTGTCAGGATGACTACAGTAATACACTGTAATAGGTCTGTCAGGATGACTACCGTAATGCACTGTAATAGGTCTGTCAGGATGACTACCGTAATACACTGTGATAGGTCTGTCAGGATGACTACAGTAATACACTGTAATAGGTCTGCCGGGATGACTACAGTAATACACTGTAATAGGTCTGTCAGGATGACTACAGTAATACACTGTAATAGGTCTGTCAGGATGACTACAGTAATACACTGTGATGGGTCTGCCGGGATGACTACAGTAATACACTGTAATAGGTCTGTCAGGATGACTACAGTAATACACTGTAATAGGTCTGTCAGGATGACTACAGTAATACACTGCAATAGGTCTGTCAGGATGACTGCAGTAATACACTGTGATAGGTCTGTCAGGATGACTACAGTAATACACTGTAATAGGTCTGTCAGGATGACTACAGTAATACACTGTGATGGGTCTGCCGGGATGACTACAGTAAGACACTGTAATAGGTCTGTCAGGATGACTACCGTAATACACTGTGATAGGTCTGTCAGGATGACTACAGTAATACACTGTAATAGGTCTGTCAGGATGACTACCGTAATACACTGTAATAAGTCTGTCAGGATGACTACAGTAATACACTGTGATGGGTCTGTCAGGATGACTGCAGTAATACACTGTGATAGGTCTGTCAGGATGACTACAGTAATACACTGTAATAGGTCTGTCAGGATGACTACAGTAATACACTGTAATATGTCTGTCAGGATGACTGCAGTAATACACTGTGATAGGTCTGTCAGGATGACTACAGTAATACACTGTAATAGGTCTGTCAGGATGACTACAGTAATACACTGTGATAGGTCTGTCAGGATGACTACAGTAATACACTGTAATAGGTCTGTCAGGATGACTACCGTAATACACTGTGATGGGTCTGCCGGGATGACTACAGTAATACACTGTAATAGGTCTGTCAGGATGACTACCGTAATACACTGTGATAGGTCTGTCAGGATGACTACAGTAATACACTGTAATAGGTCTGTCAGGATGACTACCGTAATACACTGTAATAGGTCTGTCAGGATGACTACAGTAATACACTGTGATGGGTCTGCCGGGATGACTACAGTAATACACTGTGATGGGTCTGCTGGGATGACTACAGTAATACACTGTAATAGGTCTGTCAGGATGACTACCGTAATACACTGTGATAGGTCTGTCATGATGACTACAGTAATACACTGTAATAGGTCTGTCAGGATGACTACAGTAATACACTGTGATAGGTCTGTCAGGATGACTGCAGTAATACACTGTAATAGGTCTGTCAGGATGACTACAGTAATACACTGTAATAGGTCTGTCAGGATGACTACAGTAATACACTGTAATAGGTCTGTCAGGATGACTACAGTAATACACTGTAATAGGTCTGTCAGGATGACTACAGTAATACACTGTAATAGGTCTGTCAGGATGACTACAGTAATACACTGTGATAGGTCTGTCAGGATGACTACAGTAATACACTGTAATAGGTCTGTCAGGATGACTACCGTAATACACTGTGATGGGTCTGTCAGGATGACTACAGTAATACACTGTGATGGGTCTGCCGGGATGACTACAGTAATACACTGTAATAGGTCTGTCAGGATGACTACCGTAATACACTGTGATAGGTCTGTCAGGATGACTACAGTAATACACTGTAATAGGTCTGTCAGGATGACTACCGTAATACACTGTAATAGGTCTGTCAGGATGACTACAGTAATACACTGTGATGGGTCTGCCGGGATGACTACAGTAATACACTGTGATGGGTCTGCTGGGATGACTACAGTAATACACTGTAAAAGGTCTGTCAGGGTGACTACCGTAATACACTGTGATAGGTCTGTCATGATGACTACAGTAATACACTGTGATGGGTCTGTCAGGATGACTACCGTAATACACTGTAATAGGTCTGTCAGGATGACTACCGTAATACACTGTAATAGGTCTGTCAGGATGACTACAGTAATACACTGTAATAGGTCTGTCAGGATGACTACAGTAATACACTGTGATGGGTCTGCCGGGATGACTACAGTAATACACTGTAATAGGTCTGTCAGGATGACTACAGTAATACACTGTGATGGGTCTGTCAGGATGACTACAGTAATACACTGTAATAGGTCTGCAGGGATGACTACAGTAATACACTGTAATAGGTCTGTCAGGATGACTACAGTAATACACTGTAATAGGTCTGTCAGGATGACTACAGTAATACACTGTAATAGGTCTGTCAGGATGACTACAGTAATACACTGTGATGGGTCTGCCGGGATGACTACAGTAATACACTGTGATGGGTCTGCTGGGATGACTACAGTAATACACTGTAATAGGTCTGTCAGGATGACTACCGTAATACACTGTGATAGGTCTGTCAGGATGACTACAGTAATACACTTTATTAGGTCTGCCGGGATGACTACAGTAATACACTATGATAGGTCTGTCAGGATGACTACCGTAATACACTGTAATAGGTCTGTCAGGATGACTACAGTAATACACTGTAATAGGCAGTGGTGTAAAGTACTTAAGTAAAAATACTTTAAAGTACTACTTAAGTAGTTTTTGTGGTATCTGTACTTTACTTTCCTATTTATTTTTTTGACAACTTTTACTTTTACTTCACTACATTCCTAAACAAAGTAATGTACTTTTTACTCCATACATTTTCCTTGACACCCAAAATGTTATATTCTGAATGCTTAGCAGGACAGGAAAATGGTCCAATTCACACACCTATCAAGAGAACATCCCTGGTCATCCCTACTGCCTCTGATCTGGCGGATTCACTAAACACACATGCTTCATTTGTAAATGATGTCTGAGTGTTGGGGTGTCCCCCTGGCTATCAATAAATAAATCAAAACAAGAAAATTGTGCAATCTGGTTTGCTTAATATAAGTATTTAGAAATTACTTTTGATACTTAAGTAGGGTATACTTCAGCAATTACATTGACCTTTGATACTAAAGTATATTTAAAACCAAATACTTTTAGACTTTTACTCAAGTTGTGAAATTGTTAGATATTACTTGTTAGATATTACTGCACTGTCGGAGCTAGAAGCACAAGCATTTCGCTACACCCGCTATAACATCTGCTAAACGCGTGTTTGTGACAAATACAATTTGATTTGATTTGATTTGAAGTTGTATTTTACTGGGTGACTTTCACTTTTACTTGAGTCATTTTCTATTAAGGTATCTTTACTTTTACTTTAAGTATGACAATTGGTTACTTTTTCCACCACTGGTAGTAGGTCTGTCGGGATGACTATTGGACTGGCAATAGACTGAAGGTCTGTCAGGATGACTATTGGACTGGCAATAGACTGAAGGTCTGTCAGGATGACTATTGGACTGGCAATAGACTGAAGGTCTGTCAGGATGACTATTGGACTGGCAATAGACTGAAGGTCTGTCAGGATGACTATTGGACTGGCAATAGACTGAAGGTCTGTCAGGATGACTATTGGACTGGCAATAGACTGAAGGTCTGTCAGGATGACTATTGGACTGGCAATAGACTGAAGGTCTGTCGGGATGACTATTGGACTGGCAATAGACTGAAGGTCTGTCAGGATGACTATTGGACTGGCAATAGACTGAAGGTCTGTCAGGATGACTATTGGACTGGCAATAGACTGAAGGTCTGTCGGGATGACTATTGGACTGGCAATAGACTGAAGGTCTGTCAGGATGACTATTGGACTGGCAATAGACTGAAGGTCTGTCAGGATGACTATTGGACTGGTAATAGACTGAAGGTCTGTCGGGATGACTATTGGACTGGCAATAGACTGAAGGTCTGTCAGGATGACTATTGGACTGGCAATAGACTGAAGGTCTGTCGGGATGAATATTGGACTGGCAATAGACTGAAGGTCTGTCGGGATGACTATTGGACTGGCAATAGACTGAAGGTCTGTCAGGATGACTATTGGACTGGCAATAGACTGAAGGTCTGTCGGGATGACTATTGGACTGGCAATAGACTGAAGGTCTGTCGGGATGACTATTGGACTAGTAATAGACTGAAGGTCTGTCAGGATGACTATTGGACTGGCAATAGACTGAAGGTCTGTCGGGATGACTATTGGACTGGCAATAGACTGAAGGTCTGTCGGGATGACTATTGGACTGGCAATAGACTGAAGGTCTGTCGGGATGACTATTGGACTGGCAATAGACTGAAGGTCTGTCGGGATGACTATTGGACTGGCAATAGACTGAAGGTCTGTCGGGATGACTATTGGACTAGTAATAGACTGAAGGTCTGTCGGGATGACTATTGGACTGGTAATAGACTGAAGGTCTGTCAGGATGACTATTGGACTGGCAATAGACTGAAGGTCTGTCAGGATGACTATTGGACTGGCAATAGACTGACGCTAGTTAACTATAGATAAGATAAGATGAACTTTATTGTCGACAACCCAACCCAACCCAACCTAGACACAACCGCCACACACACCCCGAACTAGCTAGTCACCTTCCTGACGTCTGTTATGAATCTTTTAGGGACCACAATGGAAATAAGTCATTGACTTTATTGTGTTATCCCTGATACGTTTTAAAATGTATGTACTGTGTGTATATGTATTTCTTAAACTGTCAAATAAAATCAATAATTTCATCAATTAATCAATCAATCAATCAATCAATCATCCATTTAAACAGGGTGTTAATTCTCTGCTGGTTTGGCAGCTGACAAGGTGTTATGTCCTCACTGTATGTAACAGAGGTGGTCCAGGGAACCAGGGATTTTAAAGCCTTTCCTCTGGGACCCCCTCCATGTATTTTAACTATTCCACAGCTAGCATACCTGATTCAAGTAGTCATTAAGACCTTAAATAGGTTAATCAGGTGAGCTAGTTAAGAGCTACAACAACATTGTGAAACGTCTGGGGGTCCCCGAGGAGAGGCTTGAAAACTACTGCTGTGAACCACTCTTTTGTTGTTGTCTTTAGATAAGAGACCCTGTTGTTTACCTCTGTGCTTCGTCTGAAGACTGACGTCCCAGCAGGCTAAACTGGTTGCAATGAAGTCATAACGTCTTTGTGACGTCATGGTCAGGTTGAATACGGTTTGTAAAACGATGTTTTGGAAAGAAATGTTGTCTGCTTGGATGATGTGATGTCCTTTATAAGTATGGAGGGACTGGTGACCTTTAAAGTCTTCTGCATTGTGTACTCTTTGCTTGGTGCATGTTTCATTACTGTTCTCTACGATTGGTGCATGTTTCATAACTGTTCTCTATGCTTGGTGCATGTGTCATCACTTTTTCCTATGCTTGGTGCATGTGTCATAACTATTTCCTATGCTTGGTATCATAACTCATACCTGTCTCCCTCTCTCTCTCCACCTGTCTCCCTCTCTCTCTACCTGTCTCCCTCTCTCTCTGCCTGTCTCTCTCTCTCTACCTTTCTCCCTCTCTCTCTACCTGTCTCCCACTCTCTATATGTCTCCCTCTCTCTTTATCTGTCTCACTCTCTCTCTGCCTGTCTCCCTCTCTCTTTACCTGTCTCCCTCTCTCTCTCTCTCTCTACCTGTCTCCATATCTCTCAATCTGTCTCCCTCTCTCTCTCGCTACCTGTCTCACTCTCTCTCTACCTGTCTCCCTCTCTCTCTACCTCTCTCGCTCTCTACCTGTCTCCCTCTCTCTCTACCTCACTCGCTCTCTACCTGTCTCCCTCTCTCTCTACCTGTCTCCCTCTCTCTCTACCTGTCTCCCTATCTCTCTCTACCTGTCTCTCTCTCTCTACCTGTCTCCCTCTCTCTCTACCTGTCTCCCCCTCTCTCTCTACCTGTCTCCCTCTCTCTCTACCTGTCACCCTCTCTCTCTCTACCTGTCTCCCTCTCTCTCTACCTGTCTCCCTCTCTCTACCTGTCTCACTCTCTCTCTACCTGTCTCCTCTCCCTCTACCTGTCTCCCTCTCTACCTGTCTCCCTCTCTCTCTACCTGTCTCTCTCCATCTCTACCTGTCTCTCTCCATCTCTACCTGTCTCACACTTTCTCTACCTGTCTCCATCTAACTCTCTACCTGTCTCTCTCTCTCTATCTGTCTCCCTCTCTCTTTATCTGTCTCACTCTCTCGCTGCCTGTCTCCCTCTCTCTTTACCTGTCTCCCTCTCTCTCTCTACCTCTCTCTCAATTCAATTCAATTCAATTTAAGGGCTTTATTGGCAAGTGAAGTAGATAGTAAACAAAAGTGAAATAAACAATCAATATTAACAGTAAACATTACACTCAGAAGTTTCAAAAGAATAAAGACATTTCAAATGTCATATTATGTATATATACAGTGTTGTAACAATGTGCAAATAGTTAAAGTACAAATGGGAAAATAAATAAACATAAATATGGGTTGTATTTACAATGGTGTTTGTTCTTCACTGGTTGCCCTTTTCTTGTGGCAACAGGTCACAAATATTGCTGCTGTGATGGCACACTGTGGTTTTTCACCCAGTAGATAAGGGAGTTTATCAAAATTGGGTTTGTTTTCGAATTCTTTGTGGGTCTGTGTAATCTGAGGGAAATATGTGTCTCTAATATGGTCATACATTTGGCAGGAGGTTAGGAAGTGCAGCTCAGTTTCCACCTCATTTTGTGGGCAGTGTGCACATAGCCTGTCTTCTCTTGAGAGCCAGGTCTGCCTACGGCGGCCTTTCTCAATAGCAAGGCTATGCTCACTGAGTCTGTACATAGTCAAAGCTTTCCTTAAGTTTGGGTCAGTCACAGTGGTCAGGTATTCTGCCACTGTGTACTTGTCACAAGTGTAGAGAGGAGTAGGCAGGAGGCAGTCGCAGGTTTAGAACTACTGAATTTTTAAAGCACCATAGCTGAAAGTGGGACGAAACCCAAAGCGCAAAATATAAAGTACTCGGGAAATAGTAGGAGAGATTCCTCTCAGAAAAACAAGCAACATATACAATGACCTACAAAGACAAATGACAGAGGGAGTATATATACAGTGATAGAGTGGGGATAGGAACCAGGTGTTTGTAATGATGACGAGACAAGTCCAGGGTTGATGAGTGAAGGGCGTTTGCCAGCAGCAGGTTCGGCAGCAGCTAGAAGGCCGGCGACGCCGAACACCTGAGCTGGACAGGAGGGGGAGCCAAAGCGAAGGCTGGTGTGACACTACTCTATCTTCCTCTCTCTCTCTCTCTCTTCCTCTTCTACTGCTAACACTCTTTCCTCTCGTTCTCCAGGTGAAGCCCTACGATGCTATACCTGCATGGGCTCTAATGATGAGGACTGCAATCAACAGGGCTCCGCAACCTGTCCAAGCCACTCTGACGCCTGCGCTTTGGTCCGAGGACAAGGAAGTGAGTTACACAGTGAGTGTGTGTATAGACCTGACAGGCTGTTCTGTCTGGACCCCCAGGCCAGGGGCTTCCCGTGGGACATGAAAATATCTAATAAGAGATAAACAGAGACTTCAGACAAGGGCCTTAATTAGGTTCATCATAGATAACAGAGAGACTTACGATCAGACAAGGGCCTTAATTAGGTTCATCATAGATAACAGAGAGACTTACGATCAGACAAGGGCCTTAATTAGGTTCATCATAGATAACAGAGAGACGTATGATCAGAAAAGGGTCTTAATTAGGTTAATCATAGATAACAGAGAGACTTACAATCAGACAAGGGTCTTAATTAGTTTAATCATCTGTATGTTCCTGCTGTCGTTGCACAATTTCAGTAACTTCCGCAAAATTCCTAAACTGTGTTAAATGTTGATAATAAAACATTATAAAGCTCATAACATAACAAGAACTTACAATACATTAAATCATCTCCCTTTCCCTCTCTCCCCTGTTCCCTCTCTCCCTCTCTCCCCTTGTTCCCTCTCTCCTCATTCTCTCCCTCTCTCCCCTTGTTCACTCTCCCTCTCTCCTCCCTCTCTCCTCCCTCTCCCTCTCTCCCCCTGTTCCCTCACTCCTCCTTCTCTCCCTCTCTCCCTCTGTTCCCTCTCCCTCTCTCCCAAACTCCATCGACACTTTCCGTCTCACTCTCTCTCTCTCTCTCTCTCTCTCTCTCTCTCTCTCTCTCTCTCTCTCCTCTCTTCTTCTCTCTCTCTCTCTCTCTCTTCTCTCTCTCTCTCTCTCTCTCTCTCTCTCTCTCTCTCTCTCTCTCTCTCTCTCTCTCTCTCTCTCTCTCTCTCTCTCTCTCTCTCTCTCTCTCTCTCTCTCTCTCTCTCTCTCTCTCTCTCACGCTCTCTCAGGCGGAGTGATGAAGTCCTGCTCCTACAAGTCTTTCTGTAGCCAGGCCAACAGTCAGGGTTACAGGTCGCCAGGGGTCAGAGTTCACTGCTGTTTCTTTAACGACTGCAACGTGACAGCAAACGCATCCAAACTGGGAGGAAGTCTCAGCTACCTGCTACTCCTCCTGCCCCTGCTCCTCCACTGGATCTCAATCTAACTACCTGCCGACCGACCAACCGGCCGGTGGGCAATGGGGTCATGTGACCCCTCTCTTCCCATCCACCACCATCTCCTCCTACTGTAGCCCAAACCCTGTCCCACACCAGCATTTCCTTTCATTCCTCAAGCAACAGCAACACACACACCAATACGTGCTTGTGCATGCTAGCTCAGTATACAGTGTCATAAGATGTGCTGTAACTGAAGTTCTGGACTGGTTTCAGTCGGGTCCTCCTAAGACGTTTGGGTGGACGACGGGGCTATTGAATAACCTACAGTTACCTGGACAGGTGTTAAATGTGAACAAACACAGGCCTTTTCACTGGGCCTATTCATCCCACAGGTCTGAATGTATTGTGTGAAGTATTATGGAACAATGAGAATGAAGGAATTCATAGCCTGGTCCCAGATCTGTTTGTGCTGTCTTGCCAACTCCTATTGCCAATGTCATGAGTTAACAAGTCTCGGAAATCCCAGATCTAGGGCAACAACAGCATATTGGTACATTGAGAGACTAACAAGACAGCACTAACATATCTATGATCACTCAGGCTACTAAAAGGAACTCACCTGACACTTGGTAAAACCATAAGCCATTTAGGTGATATGGCCAGGTGCTTTAAACCACCAAGCCAATCAACACCAGCGGAAGTAGTTTAAATTATACCTGGTTTTTACTGATGCGCTGTTACTGTGTGTGAAGTGGGAGAGGGATGAAGAGAGAGAGAGAGAGAGACAGAGAGAGAGACAGAGAGAGAGACAGAGACAGAGACAGAGAGACAGAGACAGAGACAGAGACAGAGACAGAGACAGAGACAGAGACAGAGACAGAGACAGAGACAGAGAGAGAGAGAGAGAGAGAGAGAGAGAGAGAGAGAGAGAGAGAGAGAGAGACAGAGAGAGAGAGAGAGAAGAGTCCCCTCAGCCAGCTGGTTCTGAGGCTCAGTTCACTAACCAAAACCAACCTTATAGAGCCTCAGGACAGCACTCAGAAAATCTGGCCCAACCAAGTCATCACAAAGCAAAAAGAAAAATATATCACCTATTGGAAAGATACCACAAAAAATCAAAGTAAACTTCAATGCTATTTGGCTCTAAACAGACAGTACATGGTGGCAGACTATCAGACCACTGTGACTGATAGAAAACTGAGAAAAACACTGACTAGGTACAGACTCAGTGAGCACAGTCTGGCTATAGAGACCGGTCGTCACAGGCAAACCTGGCTGCCCAGAGAGGACAGGCTCTGCTCACTCTGCCCCCAGGGAGAGGTAGAGACAGAGCTGCATTTCCTATTACACTGTGACAAATACTCAGACCTAAGAGAATCTTTCTTTTCCAAAATTATCATTCAGTACAAAGAATTTGAAACTATAAAAAAGGAAGAAAAAATCAAATATTTATTGGGTGAAAAGCCAAAATGTGCAATTTTGGCAGCCAAATAGAGAGAGACAGAGCGAGAAAGAGAGAGAGAGAGACAGAGAGAGAGACAGAGTGAGATAGACAGAGAGAGACAGAGAGAGAGAGAGAGCAGAGAGTTACAGAGAGAGAGAGAGATGAGATTCAAGAGAGAGAGAGAGGGAAGATAGAGAGAGAGAGAGAGGAGAGATAGAGAGAGAGAGAGAGAGAGAGAGAGAGAGAGAGAGAGAGAGAGAGAGAGAGAGAGACAGAGAGAGACAGAGAGAGAGAGAGAGAGAGACAGAGAGAGAGAGAGAGAGAGAGAGAGAGAGAGAGAGAGAGAGAGAGAGAGAGAGAGAGAGAGAGAGAGAGAGAGAGAGAACTGTACAGTAGCGTATGTCTTGTTATCTTGTTCTGAATCTGCACTAATAGGCTTTGGAACTCATGCTAACACAGAGATGCCATGCAAAATATGTCAAATGTGAGTCACTTGCACAATCTTGTCTCAGTTAGCCTGATCTAATTTCTGTTTGCGCTGTCTTACCAACTCTAATGACCGTGTAGGAGTTGGCAAGACAGCACAAACAGATCAGGGACCAGGCTACAACCGTGCACCTTTAGAGCGAAGAGCTTCCTCAATAAGAAAGTCTAACAATAACTCAACATTGCTATTATGCTCTTAGCCTAAACAGAGAAAAATAAAAAATTAATTTGAAGAACTAGGAACTCAAACTTTAATCTGGAACTGTATGTATTGTGTGTGTTCGACTCCTCCGTGAAATAACGAGGAGCTGAGCTGTCACGTAAACGCATTGGATATGATGTAAACTACAGAACACATTGTTTAACATTGTTCTCCTCTGTAGTCAGCTGTAAATACGTTCAATAAAATTGTCTGTATTGCCATTGTGTGGGTCTTTTTTTTTCGGTAAGAGAATGGGGCGGCAGGTAGCTTAGTGGTTAAGAGCGTTGTGCCAGTAACCGAAAGGTCGCTGGTTCTAATCCCCGAGACAACTAGGTGAAAAATCTGCCGATGTGCCCTTGAGCAAGGCACTTAACCCTAATTGCTCTGGATAAGAGCATCTGCTAAATGACAAAAATGTAATATTCATATATGAAGAATATATAGTTATCTTTAAGAACTTAGATCCATAGGATGGATCATCAATTGAATGGTGAGCATAAAAAAAACAATAACACAATTTTAACCAACTTTATTCGATATTTATAACAGATGTATTACAGAGTTATTACAGATTTATAAAATATATATACTAATAATTCACAATTTACAAACTACATATAAACCCCCTGGAGATCTGAAGGAGGAGGAGGAGGTTATCGGGTGAGGTCGTCGGGTCGTCGGGTAAGCTTGGCGTCGGGTAAGCTTGGCTTTATACATAGTTTGGGCTTTGTCGAGTAAAGCTTAAACTATGTATTTAGATTGTAGTTAGGTATTGTAGGTAGTTATCGTGGGTTGTTGTATGTAATTATTATAGGTTAGTATTGTATTCGGCTGAGCCCGGTGAAGCACGAAGCTAGCTGGCTAACCCACTACCTAGCGGGTAGCTACTGGCAACTATTAGCAACGGTACAGTTGTTTCACGCCTGAGAGTGCCTGTAATTACGCCAGCTGGCTGCCTACAATAATTACATATAATAATGCCTACCATTCAGCTGTTTTCTAACCTCATTGTCTGAACCGTTAACGTTAGGTAGTAAGTGGCTACTGTGCTTGAAATTTAGCTAGCTTGTTGCTACCTGGATAGCAACTAGTAAACAATAGCTGGAACGACCTAGCAAACAGACGCGAACTGGCTGAGTCAATTCAGTGGCTAGCTTTGCACTTGGCTAGCTAACAGTAGCTGCTAGGGGTAAGTCATAACCTACATTTGTGTTTTATTTTTACATATTGGTAGCTAGAGTCGTTCAAGGAATTCAGGACATGGGTGACTAGTTAACGTTAGTTTGGCTCTCTCTGTGTGTTCGGTGCCGTGAAAGGAGGGGTTTCTTCTTTGTCTGAAAGCAATGGCTAGCTAGTATGCTAACTATTCTAGCTAACTAACTGGCTGAATAAGTTGACGACGGACTCGCTCAAGCTGTCGGGACTAACCCACAACGTTAGACACGGACACGAACGATCTGCTTGGCGTGTTGACACACTGGTGGTTTGTTGTGGCCGAGTATTGGTGCTAAACCGTGTTGTTGGAGTCCGGCATGCTAGCTGGCTGTGGCGTCTTATGACTAGGTGCCCTGGATGATTTTCACGGAAGAATACTGTACCTAGTTAGCTAGCTGAATAAACTAAGTTAGTCTATTCCTAGAAAACATTGAACCGCTGTAGTTTACAACAATTATAGTTTCTGAGGTGGAAGTTGGGAGAGTTATATTTGGGTGTTGTGGTGAGGGAGGCCCCCCTCTCTCCTTTCCCAGATGTTTAGTTCATTTCATTCCGATCTCCTTTGCATTATTGTAGTCATTTTCTGCAGTCTGTCAACTATGCCTCTGTCTATCCCTATTCTCTCCTCTCCGCACAGGCTATACAAATGCCTCACACCGCGTGGCTGCTGCCTCTCTAACCTGGTGGTCCCTGCATGCGCCACCCACGTGGAGTTCCAGGTCTCAGGCAGCCTCTGGAACTGCCGTTCTGCTGCCAACAAGGCAGAGTTCATCTCAGCCTACGCTACCCTCCAGTCCCTCGACTTCTTGGCGCTAACGGAAACATGGATTACCACTGAAAACACTGCTACTCCTACTGCTCTCTCCTCGTCTGACCATGTGTTCTCGCATACCCCGAGAGCATCTGGTCAGCGGGGTGGTGGCACAGGAATCCTCATCTCTCCCAAATGGACATTCTCTATTTTTCCCCTGACCCATCTGTCTATCTCCTCATTTGAATTCCATGCTGTCACAGTCACTAGCCCATTTAAGCTTAATATCCTTGTCATCTATCGCCCTCCAGGTTCCCTTGGAGAGTTCATTAATGAGCTTGACGCCTTGATAAGTTCCTTTCCTGAGGATGGCTCACCCCTCACAGTTCTGGGGGACTTCAACCTCCCTACGTCTACCTTTGACTCATTTCTCTCTGCCTCCTTCTTTCCACACCTCTCCTCTTTTGACCTCACCCTCTCACCACCCCCCCCCTACTCACAAGGCAGGCAATACGCTTGACCTCATCTTTACTAGACGCTGTTCTTCTACTAATCTCACTGCAACACCCCTCCATGTCGCCGACCACTACTTTGTATCCTTTTCTCTCACGCTCTCCTCCAACACTACTCACTCTGCACCTACTCAGATGGTAATGCGCCGTCGCAACCTTCGCTCTCTCTCTCCCGCTACTCTCTCCTCTTCCATCCTATCATCTCTTCCCTCTGCTCAATCCTTCTCCCTCCAATCTCCTGATTCTGCCTCCTCAACCCTCCTCTCCTCTCTTTCTGCATCCTTTGACTCTCTATGTCCCCTATCCTCCCGGCCGGCTTGGTCCTCCCCTCCAGCTCCGTGGCTTGATGACTCATTGCGAGCTCACAGAACAGGGCTCCGGGCAGCCAAGCGGAAATGGAGGAAAACTAGACTCCCTGCGGACCTGGTATCTTTTCACTCCCTCCTCTCTACATTTTCTTCATCTGTTTCTGCTGCTAAGGCCACATTCTACCACTCTAAATTCCAAGCATCTGCCTCTCAACCCTAGGAAGCTCTTTTGCCACCTTCTCCTCCCTGCTGAATCCTCCCCCTCCCCCCCTCCCTCTCTGTGGATGACTTCGTCAACCATTTTGAAAAGAAGGTTGACAACATCCGATCCTCGTTTGTTAAGTCAAATGACACTGCTGGTCCTGCTCACACTGCCCTACCCTTTGACTTATTTCTCCCCTCTCTCTCCAGATAAAATCTTGCGACTTGTGACGGCCAGCCGCCCAACAACCTGCCCACTTGACCCTATCCCCTCCTCTCTTCTCCAGACCATCTCCGGTGACCTTCTCCCTTACCTCACCTCGCTGATCAACTCATCCTTGACCGCTGGCTATGTCCCTTCCGTCTTCAAGAGAGCGAGAGTTTCACCCCTTCTCAAAAAAACCAACACTCGATCCCTCTGACGTCAACAACTACAGACCAGTATCCCTTCTTTCTTTCTCTCCAAAACTATTGAGCGTGCCGTCTTTAGCCAACTCTCTTGCTATCTCTCTCAGAATGACCTTCTTGATCCAAACCAGTCAGGTTTCAAGAATGGTCATTCAACTGAGACTGCTCTTTGTGTCACGGAGGCTCTCCGCACTGCTAAAGCTAACTCTCTCTCCTCTGCTCTTGTCCTTCTAGACCTGTCTGCTGCCTTTGATTCTGTGAACCATCAGATCCTCCTCTCCACCCTCTCCGAGCTGGGCATCTCCGGCGCGGCTCACTCTTGGATATGCGTCCTACCTGACCGGTCGCTCCTACCAAGTGGTGTGGCGAGAAGCTGTCTCCGCACCACGTGCTCTCACCACTGGTGTCCCCAGGGCTCAGTTCTGGGCCCTGTCCTATTCTCACTATACACCAAGTCACTTGGCTCTGTCATATCCTCACATGGCCTCTCCTATCATTGCTACGCAGACGACACACAACTAATCTTCTCCTTAACCCCTTCTGATAACCAGGTGGCGAATCGCATCTCTGCATGTCTGGCAGACATATCAGTATGGATGACGGATCACCACCTCAAGCTGAACCTTGGCAAGACGGAGCTGCTCTTCCTCCCGGGGAAGGACTGCCCGTTCCATGACCTCGCCATCACGGTTGACAACTCCGTTGTGTCCTCCTCCCAGAGTGCGAAGAGCCTTGGCGTGACCCTGGACAACACCCTGTCGTTCTCCGCTAACATCAAGGCGGTGACCCGATCCTGTAGGTTCATGCTCTACAACATTCGGAGAGTACGACCCTGCCTTACACAGGAAGCAGCACAGGTCCTAATCCAGGCACTTATCATCTCCTGTCTGGATTACTGCAACTCGCTGTTGGCTGGGCTCCCTGCCTGTGCCATTAAACCCCTACAACTCATCCAGAATGCCGCAGCCCGTCTGGTGTTCAACCATCCCAAGTTCTCTCACGTCACCCCGCTCCTCCGCACACTACACTGGCTTCCAGTTGAAGCTCGCATCTACTACAAGACCATGGTGCTTGCCTACGGAGCTGTGAGGGGAACGGCACCTCCGTACCTTCAGGCTCTGATCAGTCCCTACACACAAACGAGGGCATTGCGTTCTTCCACCTCTGGCCTGCTGGCTCCCCTACCTCTGCGGAAGCACAGTTCCCGCTCAGCCCAGTCAAAACTGTTCGCTGCTCTGGCACCCCAATGGTGGAACAAGCTCCCTCACGACGCCAGGACAGCGGAGTCACTCACCACCTTCCGGAGACATTTGAAACCCCACCTCTTTAAGGAACACCTGGGATAGGATAAAGTAATCCTTCGTTTTCTGTATGTCTTCACACACTGTTGCTGGTATTTTGGCCCATTCCTCCATGCTGATCTCCTCTAGAGCAGTGATGTTTTGGGGCTGTCGCTGGGCAACACGGACTTTCAACTCCCTCCAAAGATTTTCTATGGGGTTGAGATCTGGAGACTGGCTAGGCCACTCCAGGACCGTGAAATGCTTCTTACAAAGCCACTCCTTCGTTGCCCGGGCGGTGTGTTTGGGATCATTGTCATGCTGAAAGACCCAGCCACGTTTCATCTTCAATGCCCTTGCTGATGGAAGGAGGTTTTCACTCAAAATCTCACGATACATGGCCCCATTCATTCTTTCCTTTACACGGATCAGTCGTCCTGGTCCCTTTGCAGAAAAACAGCCCCAAAGCATGATGTTTCCACCCCCATGCTTCACAGTAGGTATGGTGTTCTTTGGATGCAACTCAGCATTCTTTGTCCTCCAAACACAACGAGTTGAGTTTTTACCAGAAAAGTTATATTTTGGTTTCATCTGACCATATGACATTCTCCCAATCCTCTTCTGGATCATCCAAATGCACTCTAGCAAACTTCAGACGGGCCTGGACATGTACTGGCTTAAGCAGGGGGACACGTCTGGCACTGCAGGATTTGAGTCCCTGGCGGCGTAGTGTGTTACTGATGGTAGGCTTTGTTACTTTGGTCCCAGCTCTCTGCAGGTCATTCACTAGGTCCCCCCGTGTGGTTCTGGGATTTTTGCTCACCGTTCTTGTGATCATTTTGACCCCACGGGGTGAGATCGAGGGAGATTATCAGTGGTCTTGTATGTCTTCCATTTCCTAATAATTGCTCCCACAGTTGATTTCTTCAAACCAAGCTGCTTACCTATTGCAGATTCAGTCTTCCCAGCCTGGTGCAGGTCTACAATTTTGTTTCTGGTGTCCCTTGACAGCTCTTTGGTCTAGGCCATAGTGGAGTTTGGAGTGTGACTGTTTGAGGTTGTGGACAGGTGTCTTTTATACTGATAACAAGTTCAAACATGTGGAATTAATACAGGTAACGAGTGGAGGACAGAGGAGCCTCTTAAAGAAGAAGTTACAGGTCTGTGAGAGCCAGAAATCTTGCTTGTTTGTAGGTGACCAAATACTTATTTTCCACCATAATTTGCAAATAAATTCATTAAAAATCCTACAATGTGATTTTCTGGATTTTCTTCTTCTAATTTTGTCTGTCATAGTTGACGTGTACCTATGATGAAAATGACAGGCCTCTCTCATCTTTTTAAGTGGGAGTACTTGCACAATTGGTGGCTGACTAAATACTTTTTTCCCCCACTGTATGTATCGTTTTTTGTGTGCTCTAGGACGGTGTCTAGATTGAATTTGTATTTGTGGTCCTGGCAATTTGACCTTTTTTGGAACACCATTATTTTTGTCTTACTGAGAAATGCTTTCAGGGCCCAAGTCTGACAGAATCTGTGCAGAAGTTCTAGGTGCTGCTGTAGGCCCTCCTTGGTTGGGGACAGAAGCACCAGATCATCAGCAAACAGTAGACATTTGACTTCAGATTCTAGTTGGGTGAGGCCGGTTGCTGCAGATTTTTCTAGTGCCCTCGCCAATTTATTGATACAGTTGAAATCGGAAGTTTACATACACTTTGGTTGGAGTCATTGAAACTTGTTTTTCAACCACTCCACAAATTTCTTGTTAACAAACTATAGTTTTGGCAAGTTGATTAGTACATCTACTTTGTGCATGACACAAGTAATTTTTACAACAATTGTTTACAGACAGATTATTTCACTTATTATTCACTGTATCACAATTCCAGTGGGTCAGAAGTTTACATACACTAAGTTGACTGTGCCTTTAAACAGCTTGGAAAATTCCAGAAAATGATGTCATGGCTTTAGAAGCTTCTGATAGACTAATTGACATCATTTGAGTCAATTGGAGGTGTACCTGTGGATGTATTTCAAGGCCTACCTCCAAACTCAGTGCCTCTTTGCTTGACATCATGGGAAAATCAAAAGAAATCAGCCAAGACCTCAGAAAAGAATTGTAGACCTCCACAAGTCTGGTTCATCCTTGGGAGCAATTTCCAAATGCCTGAAGGTACCACGTTCATCTGTACAAACAATAGTACGCAAGTATAAACACCATGGGACCACGCAGCCATCATGAAGGAGACGCGTTCTGTGTCCTAGAGATGAACGTACTTTGGTGCAAAAAGTGCAAATCAATCCCAGAACAACAGCAAAGGACCTTGTGAAGATGCTGGAGGAAACAGGTACACAAGTATCTATATCCACAGTAAAACAAGTCCTATATTGACATAACATGAAAGGCCGCTCAGCAAGTGTAATGAATACTCAGGGAGAAAAAGGTGTAGATTCACGCGGGTGTTTATTTCACCTTTGCAGAAGGCAGGAATCGTGGTTGCAGGCAATGGTCATACACAGGTAGGCAAACAGGCAGGAGAATCAAAAACTAGGACTGAAGTCTATAACTGGTTCTCACAAACGAGCTAGGAAAAGGAGTCAAAACGAACAATACCCCACGAAGCACAAACAGAATGAACTGATCAAAATAAGGAGCTAATGAGACCAGGTGAGTTGTTAATGTTGAAAATATCTATTGTAGCTGGAAACTGCAGATTTTTAATGGAATATCTACAAAGGCGTACAGAGGCCCATTATCAGCAACCATCAGTCCTGTGTTCCAATGGCACGTTGTGTTTGCTAATCCAGGTTTATCATTTTAAAAGGCTAATTGATCATTAGAAAACCCTTTTGCAATTATGTTAGCACAGCTGAAAACTGTTGTGCTGATTAAAGAAGCAATAAAACTGGCCTTCTTGAGACTAGTTAAGTACCTGGAGCGTCAGCAATTGTGGGTTCGATGACAGGCTCAAAGGAAATCTCTAAGTAACCCCAAATGTTTGAACGGTAGTGTATATCAAACTTGACTGCCTCGCCTGGTTCACCAACTACTTCTCAGATAGAGTTCAGTGTGTCAAATCGGAGGGCCTGTTGTCTGGACCTATGGCAGTCTCTATGGGGGTGACACAGGGTTCAATTCTTGGGCCGACACTTTTCTCTGTGTATATCAATGATGTCGCTCTTGCTGCTGGTGACTCTCAGATCCACCTCTACGCAGACGACACCATTTTGTATACATCTGGCCCTTCATTGGACACTGTGTTAACAAACCTCCAAACGAGCTTCAATGCCATACAACAATCCTTCAGTAGCCTCCAACTGCTCTTAAACACTAGTAAAACTAAATGCATGCTTTTCAATCGAACGCTGCTGGCACCCGCCCACCCGACTAGAATCACCACTCTCGACGGGTCTGACCTAGAGTATGTGGACAACTACAAATACCTAGGTGTCTGGTTAGACTGTAAACTCAACTTCCAGACTCACATAAAGAATCTCCAATCCAAAGTTAAATCTAGAATCGGCTTCCCTATTTCGCAACAAAGCCTCCTTCACTCATGCTGCCAAACATGCCCTCGTAAAACTGACTATCCTACCGATCCTTGACTTCGGCGATGTCATTTACAAAATAGCCTCCAACACTCTACTCAGCAAATTGGATGTAGTCTATCACAGTGCCATCCGTTTTGTCTCCAAAGCCCCATACACTACCCACCACTGTGACCTGTACGCTCTTGTTGGCTGGTCCTCACTACATGTTCGGTCGTCAAACCCACTGGCTCCAGGCCATCTATAAATCACTGCTAGGCAAATCCCCGCCTTATCTTAGCTCATTGGTCACCATAGCAGCACCCACCCGTAGTCTGCGCTCCAGCAGGTATATCTCACTGGTCATTCCCAAAGCCAACACCTCCTTTGGCCGCCATTCCTTCCAGTTCTCTGCGCCAATGACTGGGAACGAATTGCAAAAATCTCTGAAGCTGGAGACTCTTATCTCCCTCACTAACTTTAAGCATCAGTTGTCAGAGCACCTTACCGATCACTGCACCTGTACACAGCCCATCTGAAATTAGCCCACCCAACTACCTCATCCCTATATTGTTATTTATTTTGCTCTTTTGCACCCCAGTATCTCTATTTGCACATAATCTCTTGCACATCTAGCATTCCAGTGTTAATACTATTGTAATTATTCTGCACTATAGTCTATTTACTGCCTTACCTCCATAACTTGCTACATTTGCACACACTGTATATATATTTTCTGTTGTATTTCTGACTTTATGTTTTTTACCCCATATGTAACTCTGTGTTGTTGTTTTTTATTGCACTACTATGCTTTATCTTGGCCAGGTCGCAGTTGTAAATGAGAACCTGTTCTCAACTGGCTTACCTGGTTAAATAAAGGTGAAATAAAAATAAAAAATAAATTGAACTACGCTGAATAAAAATATAAACGCAACAATTTCAAAGATTTTACTGAGTTACAGTTCATATAAGGAAATCAGTCAATTGAAATAAATGAATTAGGCCCTAATCTATGGATTTCAAATGACTGGGAATACAGATATGCATCTGTTGGTCAAAGATACCTTTAAAAAAAAGGTAGGGGTGTGGATCAGAAAACCAGTCAGTATCTGGTGTGACCACCATTTGCCTCATGCAGCGCGACACATCTCCTTCACATAGAGTTGATCAGGCTGTTGATTGTGGCCTGTGGAATGTTGTCCCACTCCTCTTCAATGGCTGTGCAAAGTTGCTGGATATTGGTGGGAACTGGAAAACACTGTCATACAGGTCGATCCAGAGCATCCCAAACATGCTCAATAGGGGACATGCCATGGAAGCCATTTTCAGCTTCCAGTAATTGTGTACATATCCTTGCGACATGGGGCTGTGATTTATCATGCTGAACCTTTAGGTGATGGGCGGCGGATGAATGGCATGACAATGGGCCTCAGGATCTCGTCACGGTATCACTGTGCATTCAAATTGCCATCGATAAAATACAATTGTGTTGGTTGTCCGTAGTTTATGCCTGCCCACACCATAACCCCACCACCACCACCACCACGGGGCACTCTTTTCACAACGTTGACATCAGCAAACTGCTCGCCCACATGAATCCATCCGCCCGGTACAGTCGAACCCGGGAGGCCATCGAAGGTGAGTAACTGAAGTCGGTCAAACTGCAGTCAGAACAAGACCCTGCACTCAGATGACCTGAGACGTTTTCTGTGCAGAAAGTATTTGGTTGTGGAAACTCACAGTTTCATCAGCTGTCCGGGTGACTGGTGTCTGATGATCCCGCAGGTGAAGAAGCTGGATGTGGAAGGTCCTGGGCTGGTGTGGTTACACGTGGTCTGCGGTTGTGAGGCCGGTTGGACGTCCTGCCAAATTCTCTAAAAACAACGTTGGAGGTGGCTTTTGGTAGAGAAATTAACATTAAATTATCTACCAACAACTCTGGTGGACATTCCTACAGTCAGCAAGCCAATTGCACGCTCCCTCAAAACTTGAGACATCTGTGGCATTGTTGTGTGACAAAACTGCACATTTTAGAGTGGCCTTTTATTGTCCCCAGCACAAGGTACACCTGTGTAGTGATCATGCGGTTTAATCAGCTTCTTGATATGCCACACCTGTCAGGTGGATGAATTATCTTGGCAAAGGAGAAATTCTCACTAACAGGGTTGTAAACAAATTTGTGAAACATTTGAGAGAAATAAGCATTATTTTTTATTTCAGCTCATGAAACATGGGACCAACACTTTACATGTTGCGTTTTATGTTTTTGTTCAGTATACTTGACAATCCATTACATCCATTCAGCTCTGTCATGGGGTGTGGTTCAGTTTGATTATCTATTTGTAATACATGCAGTCGCCACTGGGAGGAAGTACAGGAACACTTTTGACAATTACAAGCACTGCCTCCATGAGAAACTGGAATCCATTCCACAACTGCATGGTTGGCGGCCAATAACGCTGTACAACGTGGCCCACGAAAGACAAACTCTGGATGGAAAAACAAGGGCTAAAAGTATTGACTTTATGGAGTGGGTATGGAGCACTGTGTCTGCATGTTAACTTTACACTACAGAACTATATGGCTGTCCACACATGAAACACTGTGTCTGCATACTAACTTTACACTACAGAACTATATGGCTGTCCACACATGAAACACTGTGTCTGCATGTTAACTTTACACTACAGAACTATATGGCTGTCCACACATGAAACACTGTGTCTGCATACTAACTTTACACTACAGAACTATATGGCTGTCCACACATGAAGCACTGTGTCTGCATGTTAACTTTACACTACAGAACTATATGGCTGTCCACACATGAAACACTGTGTCTGCATATTAACTTTACACTACAGAACTATATGGCTGTCCACACATGAAACACTATGTCTGCATGTTAACTTTACACTACAGAACTATATGGCTGTCCACACATGAAACACTGTGTCTGCATACTAACTTTACACTACAGAACTATATGGCTGTCCACACATGAAACACTGTGTCTGCATACTAACTTTACACTACAGAACTATATGGCTGTCCACACATGAAGCACTGTGTCTGCATGTTAACTTTACACTACAGAACTATATGGCTGTCCACACATGAAGCACTGTGTCTGCATATTAACTTTACTGTCACGATCGTTGAGAGACGGGTCAGACCAAGGTGCAGCGTGGTATGCGAACATGTTTATTTAACTCAAATATAGACAAAACAACAAAACAACGTAACGTGAAGTCCTCAGGCTAAACACAATACAAGCCTATACACGGAACAAGATCCCACAACTAAGGTAGGCAAACAGGCTACTTAAGTATGATCCCCAAGCAGAGACAACGAGCGACAGCTGCCTCTGATTGGGAATCACACCCGGCCAAATATAGAAACACCACATCTAGATCCTAAACATAGAAATCCTAACATAGATCCTCACTTTTTTTTTTTTTTTTTTTTTTTGCAGACGCTCTTATCCAGAGCGACTTACGGAGAATTAGGTTAAGTGCCTTGCTCAAGCACATCACAATTTTTTTTTCACCTAGTCGCTGAACCACCTTTCGGTTATGCCCCCACCCGGACCAAACCAACTAAAGACAACAGGCCTCTCAAGGCCAGGGCGTGACATTTACACTACAGAACTATATGGCTGTCCACACATGAGACACTGTCTGCATACTAACTTTACACTACAGAACTATATGGCTGTCCACACATGAAACACTGTGTCTGCATGTTAACTTTACACTACAGAACTATATGGCTGTCAGGATGAAAAACTGTGTCTTCATACCAAATTTGTCACACCCTGATCTGTTTCACCTGTCTTTGTGCTTGTCTCCACCCCCCTCCAGGTGTCACCCATCTTCTCCATTATCCCCAGTGTATTTATACTTGGGTTCTCTGTTTGTCTGTTGCCAGTTCGTCTTGTCTTGACAAGCTTATCAGCGTCTTCGTCGTACTCCTGTTGTCTTCTGGTTTTAATCATTCTGCAGTACAGTCAGCAAGCAGTTTAGCAGTTACACCGGCGGGCCCCGGTGGCAATAAATTAATAAAACCAAAAGCTTACCTTGACTTGGAAGAGTTCCAGTGTTGGATAGCCATAGCCAGCTAGGTAACATAGCATCCCTCTCTGTTTGAGCCGGGTTGTTTGAGTAGGCTAAACTAGCTAGCTGGATTCGCTAGCTAAGTAAGTTAAAGTAAAAACAAAAAACTCTCTGACTCTCTCTCTCTTGCTTCTCCTTTGTTTTTGAAGAAATGCATTTGTTCTAAACTGTTCAACTATTGTCTTTCTCTCTCTTTGAGTCAACTACTCACCACATGTTATGCACTGCAGTGCTAGTTACCTGTAGCTTAGTTTATGCTTTCAGCACTAGATTCATTCTCTGATCCTTTGATTGGGTGGACAAGATGTCAGATGTCAGTTCATGCTGCAAGAGCCCTGATAGGTTGGAGGACATCCCACTTCCTTTTACTGTGTAAGTGGAAGGGGGTGAGAACCATGAGCCTCCTAGGTTTTATATTGAAGTCAATGTACCTAAAGGAGGACAGAAGCTAGCTGTACTTTTGGATTTCTCAAACTCAGTAACGTAATCTGATTACTGTGGTTTTAACCTCCCAGACTTGGAATTGTATCAACTCACCACCCAAGGCTTTACTTGTAACATATAGTTAAATGCACTGAAGAGGAACAATGGTTACATATTGAAGTTGGTCAAGCTCATCCCCAGAGTGTTTGTACGTGTTTATTTTCTAAGGATAAAGCTAAGAACATTAACAACTTCCTAGTTAAGAACACTATAACAATATGGAAGGAAATGAAACGTATTCTACAAGAACCGATATTAATCCCTAAAAACACAACCTTATGAAACAATCCTTGGTTAGCTTTTTCAGAATTCACCGATAAATTGGTCTCTATGGAAACGGAAGGTATATAAACCGTAATTTACTTGGTAATAGGAAATACATTAATTTCCATGACAGAATTAAAAAAGCTGAACACTGTAGATATTTTAAAATACATGCAACTTAAAAGTTTCATATCAATACAATACAAATACTATATAAAATATTTTGGACATCACATTCTAAAAATTAAGGGTTCAACAAGGGTTCTCCTAAGATCCTCAAACTTCTTAGAAGAACCTTAGGGTTCTTGGCACTGAAAATTACCCCTAAAATGTTTTGTTTTTTTAAAGAACCCCATAGGAGGTGGGGTTCATCGAGGAACCTCCTTAGTTGGTGGGGGTTCTTGCAGGAACCTAACTGCCCAACTGAAACATTTGGATTTGAATTCGAAAGGACAGCAGGTGCAGGCACTTAACTGAAATATTTAAAGATCTCCTCAATTTAAGGTGAGGTTTGTCCCTTGTATGATCTAAATTGATATTGTTTTATGATGATACTATCTATCTTTTTATATTTTGTGCAAATCTTTCTAAAACAGAAAATGGACACAATTCAATGGCTATCAATCAACAAAGAGGTAAGAATACAGTGCCTTGCAAAAGTATTGAGCCCCCTTGGCGTATTTCCTATTTTGTTGCATTACAACCTGTAATTTAAATGGATTTTTATTTGGATTTCATGTAATGGACATACACAAAATAGTCCAAATTGGTGAAGTGAAATGAAAAAAATAACTTTTTTCAAAAATAAATAACGGAAAAGAGGTGCGTGCATTTGTATTCACCCCCTTTGCTATGAAGCCCCTGAATAAGATCTGATGCACCTGTGTGCAATCTAAGTGTCACATGACCTGTCACATGATCTCAGTATATATACACCTGTTCTGAAAGGCCCCAGAGTCTGCAACACCACTAAGCAAGGGGCACCACCAAGCAAGCGGCACCATGAAGACCAAGGAGCTCTCCAAACAGGTCAGGGACAGAGTTGTGGAGAAGTACAGATCATTGTTGGGTTATAAAAAAAATATCTGAAACTTTGAACATCCCACGGAGCACAATTCAATTCATTATAAAAAAAATGGAAAGAATATGGCACCACAACAAACCTGCCAAGAGAGGGCCGCCCACCAAGACTCACAGACCAGGCAAGGAGGGCATTAATCAGAGAGGCAACAAAGAGACCAAAGATAACCCTGAAGGAGCTGCAAAGCTTCACAGCGGAGATTGGAGTATCTGTCCATTGGACCACTTTAAGCCGTCCACTCCACAGAGCTGGGCTTTACGGAAGTGTGGCCAGAAATAAGCCATTGCTTAAAGAAAAAAAATAAGCAAACACATTTGGTGTTCACCAAAAGGCATGTGGGAGACCGAATTGAAGGAATGATGGATGGCGCTAAATACAGGGAAATTCTTGAGGGAAACCTGTTTCAGTCTTCCAGAGATTTGAGACTGGGATGGAAGTTCACCTTCCAGCAGGACAATGACCTTAAGCATACTGCTAAATCAACACTCAAGTGGTTTAAGGAGAAACATTTAAATGTCTTGGAATGGCCTAGTGAAAGCCCAGACCTCAATCCAATTGAGAATCTGTGGTATGACTTAAAGATTGCTGTACACCAGCGGAACCCATCCAACTTGAAGGAGCTGGAGCAGTTTTGCCTTGACGAATGGGCAAAAATACCAGTGGCTAGATGTGCCAACCTTATAGACACATACCCCAAGAGACTTGCAGCTGTAATTGCTGCAAAAGGTGGCTCTACAAAGTATTGACTTTGGGGGGGGTGAATAGTTATGCACTCTCAGGTTTTATGTTTTATGTTTTTTTGTCTTATTTCTTGTTTGTTTCACAATAAAACATTTTTTGCATCTTCAAAGTGGTAGGCATGTTGTGTAAATCAAATGATACAAACCCCCCCAAAAATCTATTTTAATTCCAGGTTGTAAGGCAACAAAATAGGAAAAATGCCTTGAGAAATACTTCAAGACATGGCATATGAGGGTGCAATGAGATACCAAATGGGTTGGACGATACTTTTCTCATCAATCATCTTGAAAAAATGTATTCTTAAAAACTGGAGATCAACCAATCCTCCATCATTAACACAATGTAAAGGTCAAATGCTTTATTATTAAAAGCAGTGTCGTGTATTCATGGATGCCAAGGGAAGCCAGGCTTCCCCTAAAGATCGACCAAGAAAAAAAAAGGAAAAAAAAGAAAAAAACATAAAATAATGTATCTTTCATCTCTCTCTGTTTTCAGAATTTTTAATTGGCAAGAGGCAGAATGCATCTCACCAGAAACAGTGCCCCATTGTGTAGGCCATCTATCTGATGCTTTCTGGCCCACAGTATGTGAGCGGAGTTGAGCGGTCGGATATCCCGCTCATCATCATGGAGCAGTACTGGTTCTTTCCAACCGCTCTGCTAAAAACCTTTCCTCTTTCACAGGAGGAAACAAAAATGCTGCTCCAAATTGGCTCCATTCATTAAAATCACCATTTAACCAACACCTATCTGTTTTTGTGTCTACCTGGACCTACCATTTGGTTTTGAAGTATTGAAACCAAACCATATGGATTTGATTGAAAAGTATTTTAATAAACAATAGGAAAAGGTGACTGTAAGAAGCGCCCGTCATTTCAAACAGGCTACATGTGGTATTAAACAGCATATAAACACTCTGAACAGGTCAGGAGCCAGACAGGGAGCCTAAGAAGGAAATTAATTATTTAGGCTATATTATTTAAATGATTTCAATGCTATAGCCTACAAAGAAATACATTGTGAAGCATTTGCGAGTACGACACACTAGGCTGGTATTGACATAAAGCTCTCAGCACTTTGTTGTATTAAATCATTATTATAGTCTATAAATTGCGCATATAGGTTTTGACTTAGAATGAAATACAAGTTAAAGGAAACATGCCTTACTAGGCCTTTGAATACAGTTTTCGAAACACGAGTTTGTCCAGTCTGTGGCTTAAGGCTCATGCGATGGTGCCTGCAGAGCAGGCCAGCAGTGGAGAATATCCTCTCCATGGTACCTGGAGAGCAGGCCAGCAGTGGAGAATATCCTCTCCATGGTACCTGGAGAGCAGGCCAGCAGTGGAGAATATCCTCTCCATGGTACCTGCAGAGCAGGCCAGCAGTGGAGAATATCCTCTCCATGGTACCTGGAGAGCAGGCCAGCAGTGGAGAATATCCTCTCCATGGTACCTGGAGAGCAGGCCAGCAGTGGAGAATATCCTCTCCATGGTACCTGGAGAGCAGGCCAGCAGTGGAGAATATCCTCTCCATGGTACCTGGAGAGCAGGCCAGCAGTGGAGAATATCCTCTCCATGGTACCTGGAGAGCAGGCCAGCAGTGGAGAATATCCTCTCCATGGTACCTGGAGAGCAGGCCAGCAGTGGAGAATATCCTCTCCATGGTACCTGGAGAGCAGGCCAGCAGTGGAGAATATCCTCTCCATGGTACCTGGAGAGCAGGCCAGCAGGTGGAGAATATCCTCTCCATGGTACCTGGAGAGCAGGCCAGCAGGTGGAGAATATCCTCTCCATGGTACCTGGAGAGCAGGCCAGCAGTGGAGAATATCCTCTCCATGGTACCTGGAGAGCAGGCCAGCAGTGGAGAATATCCTCTCCATGGTACCTGGAGAGCAGGCCAGCAGTGGAGAATATCCTCTCCATGGTACCTGGAGAGCAGGCCAGCAGTGGAGAATATCCTCTCCATGGTACCTGGAGAGCAGGCCAGCAGTGGAGAATATCCTCTCCGTGGTACCTGGAGAGCAGGCCAGCAGTGGAGAATATCCTCTCCGTGGTGCCTGGAGAGCAGGCCAGCAGTGGAGAATATCCTCTCCGGCCTTGCAGAGCCAGCTAGGGAGAACATCCCTCTTTGGTACGGGCATTGTCAGGCCGACAGCAGGAGAATATCATTGTCATGCCGACACAGGAGAGGGGTCATGCCGACCAGGAGAAAGGGGCATCTCTCATGCCGACACTGGAAGAGCAGGCCAGCCGACGGAGAATATCTTCCATGGTACCGAGAGCAGGCCAGCAGTGGAGAATATTCTCATGCGACACAGGAGAGCATGCCACGCAGTAGAGAATATCTGTCACGCGACACAGGAGAGCATGTCCAGCCGCACAGGAGAAAGGCATTGTCATGCCTGCACAGCAGGCCAGCAGGAGAATAGTCACGCCGACCAGGAAAGGGCATTGTCACGCCAGCAGGAGAGCATTGTCATGCCGGACAGCAGGCAGCAGTGGAGACATTGTCACGGCCGACACAGGCAGCGGACATTATCACTCCTGGACACAGGAAAGCATGCGCCAACAGTGGAGAATATTGTCATGCCTGCACAGGAAAGGGCATTAACACGCCGACACAGGAAAGGGGCATTGTCACGCCGACACAGGAAAGGGCATTGTCACGCCGACACAGGAAAGGGCATTGTCATGCCGACACAGGAAAGGGCATTGTCATGCCGACACAGGAAAGGGCATTGTCACGCCGACACAGGAAAGGGCATTGTCACGCCGACACAGGAAAGGGCATTGTCACGCCGACACAGGAAAGGGCATTGTCATGCCGACACAGGAAAGGGCATTGTCATGCCGACACAGGAAAGGGCATTGTCATGCCGACACAGGAAAGAGCATTGTCATGCCGACACAGGAAAGGGCCTTCCCCAAACTGTTGCCACAAAGTTGTAAACACAGAATTGTCTAGAATGTCATTGTATGCTGTTGTGTTAAGATTCCCTTCACTGGAACTAAGGGGTCTAGTCCGAACTATGAAAAACAGCCCCAGACCATTATTCCTCCTCTACCAAACTTTACAATTGGCACTATGCATTTGGGCAGGTAGCGTTCTCCTGGCATCCGCCAAACCCAGATTCGTCCATCGGACTGCCAGATGGTGTTGCGTGATTCATCACTCCAGAGAACGCGTTTCCACTGCACCAGAGTCCAATGACGGCGAGCTTTACACCACTCCAGCCGACGCTTGGCAATACACATTATGTGTTTAGGGTTGTGTGCGGCTACTCGGCCATGCAAACTCATTTCATGAAGCTCCCGACAAACATTTATTGTGCTGATGTTGCTTTCAGAGGCAGTTTGGAACTCGGTAGTGAGTGTTGCAACTGAGGACAGACAATTTTTACGTGATACGCGCTTCAGCACCCGGCATCCCCTGTTCTGTGAGCTTGTGTGGCCTACCACTTCGCAGCTGAGCCGTTGTTGCTCCTAGACATTTCCACTTCACAGTAACAGCACTTACAGTTTACCAGGGCAGCTCTAGCAGGGCAGAAATTTGAAGAACTGACTTGTTGGAAAGGTGACGTCCTATGATGGTGCCACGTTGAAAGTCCCTGAGCTCTTCAGTAAGGGCCATTCTAATGGCAATGTTTGTCTATGGAGATTGCATGGCTGTGTGCTCGATTGTATACACCTGTCAGCAACGGATGTGGCTGAAATAGCAGAATCCACTAATTTCAAAGGGTGTCCACATAGTTTTGTATATATTGTTTATCTTTTCAGATTCCACAATGATTCTTTAGTTGTGGACACTGCATCACCGCACTCCCTCTCTTGCTCTTGGTCCTCATCTTTGTAAGTCACGTTGAATTTGCACACTGTGTGTTTTATCAGTTTCTTTATGAATATATTTAGCGAACTCCATGACAGTAGCTAAAGCAAGGGACTATTAGCAGCACACAAGTAGACTACAAATGCATGCTGGGCCGGGCACGCCCTGAGCTCGTGAACAGAACATTTGGAAGCCAGTGAGCATTTGGCCTCCCTTGATATTTTTACAAATACAATAATAGCCAATCAGTGTTGAGCTAAACTGAGTTAGCTCAACTGTGAATGGTCCAAACAAAAGTGTTAAGGGAAGCTAGTTTAGATTTGGCTTCACATCAAGAGAAATATGTCATTGACAGAAACAACTTGAATTGTTGCATCTCGTTGTGTTGTGTGTCCTCCGGTCGCTAACTAGCTAGCTAGCTAAAATTGGCCCTTTCCTAAATTAGCCATGGATGGAGAAAGGGATTTGGACTTGTGGTTTTACTTAATTCTCCATACTGGCCAACGATTATAACTTCCATCAATTCTGATCCAACCATAAATTCATACATTGTGCCCCTGGACTGGGAAGATGAAAGTTCAATATGTAGCTAGATGTAGAAGGCTAATGTTAACTAGCTGATGTTGCCCATGAAAGGAAGTGAGGCTAGCGAGCAAGTATTTTAGCCAGGCAGCATAAAATAAAAGCATATACTGTATGACAGTCGTAGACCGTTTCATCAACATGAAAGAGAGGAGGATGGCATTGGCGTTTCTCTACAAGTAGGGTGAGTCAACATGTTTTTTCTACTTGCACAAACACTCACACACACACACACACACACACACACACACACACACACACACACACACACATTTTAAATACTTTATTGGAATCCACCAATCATATTTACAAAAAAAGGATCCAAACATTTCAAAGATCCCTGTATGCATGGCATTCAAGGGTACGGAAAACACCTCCTTCTCCAAAGTGGCCAGTGATAGTATGAAAAATGCACTCACTAACTCTGGATAAGAGCGTCTGCTAAACGACTCAAATGAAAATGAAAATGAAAATAATTTCAATAGGCAGCAGCAGCCTCTAATGTGCCAGTGATGGCTGTTTAACAGTCTGATGGCCTTGAGATAGAAGCTGTTTTTCATTCTCTCGGTCCCAGCTTTGATGCACCTGTACTGACCTCGCCTTCTGGATGATAATGTGGTGAACAGGCAGTGGCTCGGGTGGTTGATGTCCTTGATGATCTTTTTGGCCTTCCTGTGACATCGGGTGCTGTAGATGTCCTGGAGGGCGGGTAGTTTTCCCCCGGTGATGCGTTGGGCAGACCTCACCACCCTCTGGAGAGCCCTGCGGTTGCGGGCAATGCAGTTGCCATACCAGGCGGTGATATAGCCCGACAGGATGCTCTCAATTGTGCATCTGTAAAAGTTTGTGAGGGTTTTAGGTGCTAAGCCAAATTTCTTCAGCCTCCTGAGGTTGAAGAGGCATGATGTTGAAATGTTGAAGTTGAAATGGTGCTGGAATAGTGGAGGCAGCTCCTGTTTTCTTTGTGACTTGAGGTAACTCTCTGTGGTTCTAAATCAATAGTTGTTTAGTGTTCCGAAAATGTCTGAAACATTCACTTGTTTGACCATGCTGTAGGTCACGTAACTGTTTTGTTACAGGCAATATGCTTTGTGGACTTCACTGGACAGAGTTTGCTCTCCGGTTTTGTGATGAAATAAAGGTGTGGTTGAATTTATTCTGTCACTGTGTCTTCTTACTGTCTCGGCCTAAGGACTATATATCACGGTGTCAAGGCATATGAACTAACAGGTTATAGAGCAAACAACGCAATTATCACAACACATATGTAGGTTGTAATATGGCTTTTCTTTCTGGCTTTCCCAGTGATTTTTCCAACGCAGATACTGGTTGAAAGTGCGTGGGCAACAGAGAAACAAAATGGTGCAGTTTGAGGCCGTGTGGCGGAGTGTGATATGGGTGATGGATATCGGGGTGTGAGCAGGTGCATCTGGGCAGGGGTGATGTTGTGGATATTTGGATGTTGTTGTTTTTATGTGCATGTCATTTATTTTTAATTTTTTTTAGAATCATTGAATGAAAAAAGAATTAGACAAAATTAATATTACCAATTGAATGACATCTATTGCAAGATAAATCAGTGTTAGAGTTCACATAGCTGGCCATAAATGGATGTAGCATTTTACTTTATGGGTTATGTATGCTTTCTAACCCATTGCTTTCTACTTCAATACAGATAATTAAAGGAGTAGGTTATATATTCACATTAAAAAGTCTGTCAGATTTTCCAGTCATTCCAATTAATTAAATACCCCTTGATCCTCAAGAATAGGACTTGGAAATTTAGAAACATAGATTAGCCAAACTGTTTTACCTGAGCATAAACCAAAGACAAAGGACTCATTAGCCTGCTCTATTGTCTATTGTTTTCGTCTTAGAGGACTGATTGTGCTGATTGAAACATAAATGCTTTGAGTACCGAAAAGTGTGCTGTATTTACTATAGGCCTATTGTTTACATATTTGTTGGTGATAAATAATATTATTCACCATAGAATAAGGAATTACGATACATAATTAATAGGATCTCTACGGGTGACACTTTTATATTTCGATAATTTGCAGCTGTTGAAGTCTATCACAATTGCGTTTTTTTTCTTCTTCTTTTTTTATCAGCACGAATTAAATTGAGCAATAAAATCCCAACTCGTGGTCTTCTTAAATTAAAGTTGTTTGTGACAGTATGGAGCACAATACCCCGGAGGAGTTTAGAAAGGGACGAACTCCTCAAACAGGCTGGGATCTGCACTATGTAGCTGTTCACTGGCTGTCCACGGGTCACACAAACAAGGATTGATAGGCAGTTTAGCCTACACGTCTTAAATTCAACCATTAATGGGGTGAAATAAACCTATACGTTTTGTGTGAACAACAACCGCAATCTGTAAGGCACGAATAATTGAGAGAGCAGCAGTGTGATTCACATAATTGTAGATATCGATAATTGGCCTAAGTGTAGGCTGCTGTAGTCCTTACCGCCAAGCGTTTATTCAAGTTGGTCGTATAATCTTTGATGCTGACAGCAGTAGCACCTTGGGAAGACGTACTGTAGCTTGGACTGTGGCCTGCTCTTTTCCCGCGATCCATTAAATGCATTTGGTGTGTCATCATAGTGGTCTCTGACTTGTGGTCAGACTCACTCAGCCGGAACCAACTTAGATTTGCGCCTTTTTTTCAATTTTGATTTGAATGTCATTGAGAAAACAGAAAGGTGCAGTGGCGACGCGTCATTCAGGGCCGGTGCCTCTTTTGAGCCCCACCTGTTTAGCTAAAAAAATTATAATGCATTTTTATTTTACTTTATTTTTTGCCTGTTTTGCAGGTTATTTTGGCATTAATCCGTGTCACAAATCAGTTTGCAAACAATGTAATTTTTTAAATCATTGAGTTAATAAAGCCGCATACAAACATGGTCTCTTTTTTGCTTTCTTGAGTAAGGCAGCTCCAAAATGCAGGTGTTTCAGCCTAGCTCCGTGCTTTCTGTGGTGGGTGGGGCAGCCAGCAGAAAATACGGAGCGTAGGGGTTGGTAATGTTCTCTAGTTGCGCCGTGATTGGCTCAGTGTTCTGTCACTCATGGTGACACTACCTCACCGCAAAATCTACAGGTAGAGCTCGAAAATTCAAGCTCCTTGGGTGCTGCCATAGAGTTACATTAGAAATTCAAGATCCAAGAAGGCTCAAGGTCATTGGCCACAGATAAAATGACATCAAATCACATATATTTTTTTTAGTCATTTAGCAGACACTCTTATCCGGAGCAACTTACAGTTAGTGCATAATTTTTTTTTATCATACTGGCCCCCCATGGGAATCAAACCCACAACCCTGGCGTTGCAAACGCCATGCTCTACCAACTGAGCTACATCCCTGCCGGCCATTCCCTCCCCTACCCTGGGCCAATTGTGCGCCGCCCCATGGGTCTCCCGGTCGCGGTCGGCTACGACAGAGCCTGGATTCGAACCAGGATCTCTAGTGGCACAGCTAACACAATTGCGATGCAGTGCCTTAGACCACTGCGTCACTCAGGAGAGTATATCTTATATCTACCGTAGCTTTGATTGGACTGATCATGTCAACATCATACTTTCCAAATCTTAGCTAGCAAGCTAGCAGTCATCATCATGAATCAAGTCGACAATCTACTGGCAAATCCTTTTTAATCCTTGTCATATGAAGAGAAATAATGAAGATAAATTATAGATAAAACGTACCGGTGCTCATCGGCCATTGGACATAAACATTACACAACAAGTTGGAAATCGCAAATTCAACAATGAGTGGTTTGGAAGGAATCAGTAGCTAACTGCAAGCGCTAGCCTGCTATTCAGTGGAGTGGGTGTGTGGTCCAAGTCTAGGTTTAAGGGTCTCTTTTCCAAGCTTAAAATGATACAAATTCAGCACCATGGGCCTTAAAATGTTGAATACATTGGCCATGCTGTCAATCCACCATGACTTCGGCCGTGTTCAAAACAACTGGAAACTCAGAACTGGGAAATCTCAGACTTCAGTGAGTTCAAGACAACTGGGAACCCGGAAAAAGGCGAGCTCCGACTGGGAAACTACATTCGGAATTCCAAGTCGGGAACTCTGACCTGAAGATCACTGACGTCATGATTCTAACTTGGTTTTTTTCGAGTTCCCAGTTGTCTTGAAAGCACCATAAATCCAGAGAATGCTAGACTTTGATGAAAAAAATTGCCCACAAAGGACCACTGCGCCACCTTCCTGTTGAAGTGAGCACAGGACAACAAGGTGAGTCCAAAAATAAATTGTATGCTGCAGAACTATATGGCTGATGACACATGAATCACCACTCTCGACGGGTCTGACCTAGAGTATGTGGACAACTACAAATACCTAGGTGTCTGGTTAGACTGTAAACTCAACTTCCAGACTCACATAAAGAATCTCCAATCCAAAGTTAAATCTAGAATCGGCTTCCTATTTCGCAACAAAGCCTCCTTCACTCATGCTGCCAAACATGCCCTCGTAAAACTGACTATCCTACCGATCCTTGACTTCGGCGATGTAATTTACAAAATAGCCTCCAACACTCTACTCAGCAAATTGGATGTAGTCTATCACAGTGCCATCCGTTTTGTCTCCAAAGCCCCATACACTACCCACCACTGTGACCTGTACGCTCTTGTTGGCTGGTCCTCACTACGTGTTCGTCGTCAAACCCACTGGCTCCAGGCCATCTATAAATCACTGCTAGGCAAATCCCCGCCTTATCTTAGCTCATTGGTCACCATAGCAGCACCCACCCGTAGTCTGCGCTCCAGCAGGTATATCTCACTGGTCATTCCCAAAGCCAACACCTCCTTTGGCCGCCATTCCTTCCAGTTCTCTGCTGCCAATGACTGGAACGAATTGCAAAAATCTCTGAAGCTGGAGACTCTTATCTCCCTCAATAACTTTAAGCATCAGTTGTCAGAGCACCTTACCGATCACTGCACCTGTACACAGCCCATCCGAAATTAGCCCACCCAACTACCTCATCCCTATATTGTTATTTATTTTGCTCTTTTGCACCCCAGTATCTCTATTTGCACATTATCTCTTGCACATCTAGCATTCCAGTGTTAATACTATTGTAATTATTTTGCACTATAGCCTATTTATTGCCTTACCTCCATAACTTGCTACATTTGCACACACTGTATATATATTTTCTGTTGTATTTTTGACTTTATGTTTTTTACCCCATATGTAACTCTGTGTTGTTTTTATTGCACTGCTTTGCTTTATCTTGGCCAGGTCGCAGTTGTAAATGAGAACCTGTTCTCAACTGGATTACCTGGTTAAATAAAGGTGAAATAAAAATAAAAAATAAAAAATAAAAATGAAATACTGTGTTTGGTGGGTGATAGAATCTTGTAGATTCTATCACCACCACACCTCTACCTAGGGCTGTAACGTCATGGAATGTTGGATGCTGGTAAAACATCTGCCATAGAAATAAAATGAATAGAACTGGAGTCCCCATTCAAGTCTATGATGGCTTATTGGGTGAACTGGCGGCCTTTGCGAATGAACCCATACAGTGAGGGAAAAAAGTATTTGATCCCCTGCTGATTTTGTACGTTTGCCCACTGACAAAGAAATGATCAGTCTATAATTTTAATGGTAGGTTTATTTGAACAGTGAGAGACAGAATAACAAAAAAAAAATCAAATGTCTAAAATGTTATAAATTGATTTGCATTTTAATGAGGGAAATAAGTATTTGACCCCTCTGCAAAACATGACTTAGTACTTGGTGGCAAAATCCTTGTTGGCAATCACAGAGGTCAGACATTTCTTGTAGTTGGCCACCTGGTTTGCACACATCTCATGAGGGATTTTGTCCCACTCCTCTTTGCAGATCTTCTCCAAGTCATTAAGGTTTCGAGCCTGACGTTTGGCAACTCGAACCTTCAGCTCCCTCCACAGATTTTCTATGGGATTAAGGTCTGGAGACTGGCTAGGCCACTCCAGGACCTTAATGTGCTTCTTCTTGAGCCACTCCTTTGTTGCCTTGGCTGTGTGTTTTGGGTCATTGTCATTCTGGAATACCCATCCACGACCCATTTTCAATGCCCTGGCTGAGGGAAGGAGGTTCTCACCCAATCGTCCATCGTCCCTTTGATGCGGTGAAGTTGTCCTGTCCCCTTAGCAGAAAAACACCCCCAAAGCATAATGTTTCCACCTCCATGTTTGACGGTGGGGATGGTGTTCTTGGGGTCATAGGCAGCATTCCTCCTCCTCCAAACACGGCAAGATGAGTTGATGCCAAAGAGCTCCATTTTGGTCTCATCTGACCCCAACACTTTCACCCAGTTCTCCTCTGAATCATTCAGATGTTCATTGGCAAAATTCAGAAGGGCATGTATGTGTGCTTTCTTGAGCAGGGGGACCTTGCGGGCGCTGCAGGATTTCAGTCCTTCACGGCGTAGTGTGTTACCAATTGTTTTCTTGATGACTATGGTCCCAGCTTCCATGAGATCATTGACAAGATCCTCCCATGTAGTTCTGTGCTGATTCCTCACCGTTCTCATGATCATTGCAACTCCACGAGGTGAGATCTTGCATGGAGCCCCAGGCTGAGGAAGATTGACAGTCCTTGCGTTTCTTCCATTTGCGAATAATCGCACCAACTGTTGTCACCTTCTCACCAAGCTGCTTGGCGATGGGCTTGTAGCCGATTCCAGCCTTGTGTAGGTCTACAATCTTGTCCCTGACATCCTTGGAGAGCTCTTTGGTCTTGGCCATGGTGGAGAGTTTGGAATCTGATTGATTGATTGCTTCTGTGGACAGGTGTCTTTTATACAGGTAACAAACTGAGATTAGGAGCACTCCCTTTAAGAGTGTGCTCCTAATCTCAGCTCGTTACCTGTATAAAAGACACCTGTGAGCCAGAAATCTTTCTGAATGAGAGGGGGTCAAATACTTATTTCCCTCATTCAAATGCAAATCAATTTATAACATTTTTGACATGCGTTTTTCTGGATTTTTTTGTTGTTATTCTGTCTCTCACTGTTCAAATAAACCTACCATTAAAATTATAGACTGATAATTTATTTGTCAGTGGGCAAACGTACAAAATCAGCAGGGGATCAAATACTTTTTTCTCTCACTGTAGGAGCAAAGCAGGAAGTAAAATGTGTGCTAAAATACACTGAGTGCACAAAACATTAGGTACACCTTCCTTTTTTATTTTACCTTTATTTAACTAGGCAAGTCAGTTAAGAACACATTCTTATTTACAATGACGGCCTACACCGGCCAAACCAATACGACGCAATCACGGCCAGTTGTGATACAGCCTGGAATCGAACCAGGGGGTCTGCCTCAAGCACTGAGATGCACCCCCTTTTGCCCACAGAACAGCCTCAATTCGTTAGGGCATGGCAAGGTGTCAAAGGCGCTCAACAGGGATGCTCAGCCAGGTCACCCGTGATACATGTCAGTATTCCACATCCATCCATGTCTGAGGACATCAGGAGATGATGTGGAAACTGGCCACTAGGGAGCAACAGTGAACACTTACCATGCCCCATTCAAAGGCACTTAAATATTTTATCTTGTCCATTCACCCTCTGAATGCCACACATACACAATCCATGTCTCAAGGCTTAAAAATCCTTCTTTAACCCTTCATCTACACTGATTGAAGTGGATTTATCAGGTGACATCTGAATTTGTATTTGTATTTATTATGGATCCCCATTAGTTCCTGCCAAGGCAGCAGCTACTCTTCCTGGAGTTTATTATGGATCCCCATTAGTTCCTGCCAAGGCAGCAGCTACTCTTCCTGGGGTTTATTATGGATCCCCATTAGTTCCTGCCAAGGCAGCAGCTACTCTTCCTGGGGTCCAGCAAAATTAAGGCAGTAATATACATTTTAAAAACATTACAATACATTCACAACAGATTTCACAACACATGAAGTGTGTGCCCTCAGGCCCCTACTCTACTACCACATATCTATAACACTAAATCCATGTGTACGTGTGTGTTAAGTGCGTATGTTATTGTGTGTTTGTATGCATGTGTCTATGTTTGTGTTGCTTCACAGTCCCCGCTGTTCCATAAGGTGTATTTTTATCAGTTTTTTAAGTCTAATTTTATTGCTTGCATGAGTTACTTGATGTGGAATAGAGTTCCATGTAGTCATGACTGTGAAGAGACCTCTGGTGGCATGTCTTGTGGGGTATGCATGGGTGTCCAAGCTGTGTGCCAGTAGTTCAAACAGACAGCTCGGTGCATTCAACATGTCAATACCTCTCACAAATACAAGTAGTGATGAAGTCAATCTCTCTTCCATTTTGAGCCAGGATAGATTGGCATATTATTAATGTTAGCTCTCTGTGAACATTCCAACTACCGTGCTGCCCTGTTTTGAGCCAATTGCAATATTCCTAAGTTCCTCTTTGTGGCACCTGATCACACAACTGAACAGTAGTCCAGGTGCGACAAAACTAGGGCCTGTAGGACCTGCCTAGTTGAAAGTGTTGTGAAGAATGCAGAGCAGTGCTTTATTATGGACAGAATTCTCGCCATGCTAGCTACCGTTGTATCAATATGTTTTGACCTTCACAGTTTACAATCCAGGGTTACTCCAAGCAGTTTAGTCTCCTCAACTTGCTCAATTACCACATTATTCATTACAAGATTTAGTTGAAGTTTAGGGTTAAGTGAATGATTTGTCCCAAATACAATTCTTGAGGTTTTTGAAATATTTAGGACTAACTTATTCCTTGCCACCCATTCTGAAACTAACTGCAGCTCTTTGTTAAGTGTTGCAGTCATTTCAGTCGCTGTAGTAGCTGACGTGTATAGTGTTGAGTCATCCGCATACATAGCCACACTGGCTTTACTCAAGGCCAGTGGCAGGTAAAGATTGAAAAAAGTAAAGGGCCTAGACAGCTGCCCTGGGGAATTCCTGATTCTACCTGGATATGGTTGGAGAGGCTTCCATTAAAGAACACCCTCTGTGTTCTGTTGGACAGGTAACTCTTTATCCACAATATAGCAGGGGGTGTAAAGCCATAACACATACGTTTTTCCAGCAACAGACTATGATCGATAACGTCAAAAGCTGCACTGAAGTCTAACAAAACAGTCCCCCCCCCACAATCTTTTTATCATCAATTTCTCTCAGCCAATCATCAGTAAAATTTTTTATTCCTCATCAGTACACAGGGATTTAACAGTTTTTACAGTCATTTTCTTAATGGGTGCATGCTTATTAGTAACTGGTATAAGCAATTTCATAAATGTGTCATGTGCAGCGTCTGGTTGCTCCTCATTACACACCATGGACCAATATATATTCTTTACATCAACAACATAGGAATCCCTACAAAATGTATTGTATGACCTCTTATACACTATATTAGGCCCAGCCTTTGGAACTTTGGTTTTCCTAGATATGGCTACTATATTGTGATCACTGCATCCGATGGATTTGGATACTGCTTTCAAACAAATTTCTGCAGCATTAGTAAAGATGTGATCAATACATTTTGATGATTTCCTTCCTGTGCTGTTTGTAACCACCCTGGTAGGTTGACTGATAACCTGAACCAGGTTGCAGCCACTGGTTACAGTTTGAAGCTTTCTCTTGAGTGGGCAGCCTGATGAAAGCCAGTCAATATTTAAATCACCCAGAAAATATACCTATATTGATATCAAACTACATTATCAAGCATTTCACACATGTTATCCAGATACTGACTGTTAGCACTTGGTGGTCTATAGCGGCTTCCCATCAGAATGGGCTTTAGGTGAGGCAGATGAACCTGTAGCCATATTACTTCTACAGTATTTAACATGAGATCCTCTCTAAGCTTTACAGGAATGTGGTTCTGAAAATAAACAGCCACACCTCCACCTTTGGCGTTTCTGTATTTTCTGTAGATCTTATAACCATGTATTGCTACCACTGTATCATCAAAGGTATTATCCAAGTGAGTTTCAGAGATTGTCAGAATAGGAATGTCATCTGTTACTTGCAAATTATTGATTTCATGAACCTTGTTTCTTAAGCTACATGTGCTAATGTGGGCTATTTTTAACACTTTTCTGGGATATTTGATTGTTTTTCTTGCTTTATTGGGAATCTTAGCAGAGGTAGACATGCTCAAGTTATTTATGTTAGTGCAGGGTGAGCTGCACACAGTGGACGTCCTGCTAGGGCACACCACCTCAGTGCTAACAATATAACTCTGGTTCATAGGCTCATGATTACAGCATACGATAGCTGTAGGATCAGCAGAGGCATTCAGGGCAGTGAGAGGGACATAAATTAGGTTACTTACATTGTGTCTACCAATGCACCTGGTATAATGTACATTTCCAGAGTTATTCAGGGCAGTAAGAGGGATAAGAGGGACATAAATGAGGTAACTTATATTGTGTCTTCCATATTTGCTGAAGCATTATGACAACTCAGCGACACAATGGGAGGGATTAAATGAGCTGTGCTTGGGTCATCAATAAGGGATAATAATATAATAATAGCTTTCACCTGGATTCACCCGGTCAGTCTATGTCATGGAAAGAGCAGGTATTCCTAATGTTTTGTGCAGTCGGTGTATGCGCTGCGATTTGTTGATTCAACTCTACTGAAATTACAAAAATACATTCCATTGCATGAGCCAAATCAGAAACAAATGTGAAGATTTAGGTGAGGCAGATGAACCTGTAGCCATATTACTTCAACAGTATTTAACATGAGATCCTCTCTAAGGTTTACAGGAATGTGGTTCTGAACATGAACAGCCACACCTCCACCTTTGGCATTTCTGTATTTTCTGTGCAGTCAGTGTATGTGCTGCGATTTGTTGATTCAACTCAACTGAAATGACAAAAATGCATTCCATTGCATGAGCCAAATCAAAAACAAAAAAAAATATTTGCATACACAGCCCTGAGCTAATAGGATTTTCTAGAGCCCACCCCTTACCAAGATAAACAGTCATTGGTCTAATATAATCAGATCATATTGTGATGTCATGATGTGGGAAAAAGTTCCATCCCATCAAAACAGGCTGAAATTCCAGGGATTTTTTTTTCTTCAAACAGCTCTTACACAAAAGGGGCATTATTATAATTTTCACAATTTCAGTGTTATTTCACCTCATAGTGTGGAAATATCATTTTTTTTAAAACATGAAAATCACATTTTTAACTGCATTGCTCCTTCAACATCATTTGAATGAACATTATACATTACCATGGAGATGATTGCATCACAATAACTGGCTTACCTGGTTAAATAAAGGTTATGTACAAAATAGATAACATTATGTACAAAATAAATTACAAATAACGCGGAAAAACACACATAATAGTACAATTGGTTAGAGGGCTGTAAAACGGCAGCCATCTTCTCGTTGTGAGAACGGCGCCAGAGAAGATGGCTGCCGTTTTACAGCCCTCTAACCAATTGTACTATTATGTGTGTTTTTCCGCGTTATTTGTAATTTATTTTGTACATAATGTTTCTGCCATCGTCTCTTATAACCAAAAAGAGCTTCTGGATATCAGGACAGCGATTACTCACCTCGTATTGGACGAAGATTTTTTTCTTCAACGAGGCGGCCGCGAAGGATATCCTACAGACACCCGACAAGGCCCAAATCCCCGTCATTCGCATGAGGAAGAGACTGAGATATCGTGGACGTGGGTCGGGGTGCCTTGTAAGGATCCGACGGCGAGCGAGTAAACTGCCGCTCCCTATTAGCCAATCTTCAATCATTGGAGAACAAATTGGATGACCTAAGATTACGGTTATCCTACCAATGGGACATTAAAAACTGTAATATCTTATGTTTCACCGAGTCGTGGCTGAACGACGACATGGATAACATACATCTAGCGGGCTATACGCTACATCGGCAGGATAGAACGGCTGACTCCGGTAAGACAAGGGGTGGCGGTCTGTGTATATTTGTAAACAACAGCTGGTGCACAAAATCAAATACTGATGAAGTCTCGAGGTTTTGCTCGCCTGAGGTAGAGTATCTTATGATAAGCTGTAGACCACACTATTTACCAAGAGAGTTTTCATCTATATTTTTCATAGCTGTCTATTTACCACCACAAACCAATGCTGGCATTAAGATTGCACTGAATGAGCTGTATAAGGCCATAAGTCAACAGGAAAATGCCCATCCAGATGCAGCGCTCCTAGTGGCTGGGGACTTTAATGCAGGGAAACTTAAATCCGTTCTACCTAATTTCTACCAGCATGTTAAATGTGCAACCAGAGGAAAAAAAACTCTAGACCACCTTTACTCCACACACAGAGACGCATACAAAGCTCTCCCTCGCCCTCCATTTGGCAAATCTGACCACAACTCTATCCTCCTGATTCCTGCTCATAAGCAAAAACTAAAGCAGGAAGCACCAGTGACTCGGTTAATAAAAAAGTGGTCAGATGACGCAGATGCTAAGCTACAGGACTGTTTTGCTAGCACAGACTGGAACATGTTCCGGGATTCTTCAGATAGCATTGAGGAGTACACCACATCAGTCACTGGCTTCATCAATAAGTGCATCGATGATGTCGTCCCCACAGTGACCGTACGTACATACCCCAACCAGAAGCCATGGATTATAGGAAACATCCGCACTGAGCTAAAGGGTAGAGCTGCCGCTTTCAAGGAGCGGGACTCTAACCCGGACGCTTATAAGAAATCCCGCTATGCCCTCTGACGAACCATCAAACAGGCAAAGAGTCAATACAGGACTAAGATTGAATCGTACTACACTGGCTCTGACGCTCGTCGGATGTGGCAGGGCTTGAAAACTATTACAGACTACAAAGGGAAGCACAGCCGCAAGCTGCCCAGTGACACAAGCCTACCAGACGAGCTAAATCACTTCTATGCTCGCTTCGAGGAAAGCAACACTGAAGCATGCATGAGAGCACCAGCTGTTCCGTATGACTATGTAATCACGCTCTCCGTAGCCGATGTGAGTAAGACTTTTAAGCAGGTCAACATTCACAAGGCCGCAGGGCCAGACAGATTACCAGGACGTGTACTCCGAGCATGTGCTGACCAACTGGCAAGTGTCTTCACTGACATTTTCAACATGTCCCTGACTGAGTCTGTAAAACCAACATGTTTCAAGCAGACCACCATAGTCCCCGTGCCCAAGGACTCTAAGATAACCTGCCTAAATGACTACCGACCCGTAGCACTGACGTCTGTAGCCATGAAGTGCTTTGAAAGGCTGGTCATGGCTCACATCAACAGCATTATCCCAGAAACCCTAGACCCACTCCAATTTGCATACCGCCCCAACAGATCCACAGATGATGCAATCTCTATTGCACTCCACACTGCCCTTTCCCACCTGGACAAGAGGAACACCTACGTGAGAATGCTATTCATTGACTACAGCTCAGGGTTCAACACCATAGTGCCCTCAAAGCTCATCACTAAGCTAAGGACTAAACACCTCCCTCTGCAACTGGATCCTGGACTTCCTGACGGGCCGCCCCCAGGTGGTAAGGCTAGGTAACAACACATCTGCCACACTGATCCTCAACACGGGGGCCCCTCAGGGGTGCGTGCTCAGTCCCCTCCTGTACTCCCTGTTCACCCATGACTGCATGGCCAGGCACGACTCCAACACCATCATTAAGTTTGCCGACGACACAACAGTGGTAGGTCTGATCACCGACAACGATGAGACAGCCTATAGGGAGGAGGTCAGAGACCTGGCCGTGTGGTGCCAGGATAACAACCTCTCCCTCAACGTGACCAAGACAAAGGAGATGATTGTGGACTACAGGAAAAAAAAGAGGACTGAGCACGCCCCCATTCTCATCGACGGGGCTGTAGTTGAACAGGTTGAGAGCTTCAAGTTCCTTGGTGTCCACATCACCAACGAACTATCATGGTCCAAACACACCAAGACAGTCGTGAAGAGGGCACGACAAAGCCTATTCCCCCTCAGGAGACTGAAAAGATTTGGCATGGGTCCTCAGATCCTCAAAAAATTCTACAGCTGCACCATCGAGAGCATCCTGACTGGTTGCATCACCGCCTGGTATGGCAACTGCTTGGCCTCTGACCGCAAGGCACTACAGAGGGTAGTGCGTACGGCCCATTATATCACTGGGGCCAAGCTTCCTGCCATCCAGGACCTCTATACCAGGCGGTGTCAGAGGAAGGCCCTCAAAATTGTCAAAGACTCCAGCCACCCTAGTCATAGACTGTTCTCTCTGCTACCGCACGGCAAGCGGTACCGGAGTGCCAAGTCTAGGTCCAAAAGACTTCTCAACAGCTTCTACCCCCAAGCCATAAGACTCCTGAACAGCTAATCATGGCTACCCAGACTATTTGCACTGCCCCCCCACCCCATCCTTTTACATCTGTTAATTATTCATGCATAGTCACTTTAACTCTACCCACATGTACATATTACTTCAACTACCTCAACTAGCCGGTGCCCCCGCACATTGACTCTGCACCGGTACCCCCCTGTATATATAGCCTCCCTACTGTTATTTTATTTTACTTCTGCTCTTTTTTTCTCAACACTTTTTTGTTGTTGTTTTATTTTACTTTTTAATTAAAAATAAATGCACTGTTGGTTAAGGGCTGTAATGTCTGCACCTGTTGTATTCGGCGCATGTGGCCAATACAATTTGATTTGAAATACCAGGCAGCCATTGCGAGTGTTCCCATGAGTTTACCAGTCAAACTGCCAGGGTTAGAGGTTCCAAGCCTTTTCTATTCATTCTATTTCTGTGTGCTGCAGCAGCATTGTGGTCATTCATTCAGCTGTTCGTTCGACCCCCTTCACCCAGAACCCCACCACCTTCCCCCAGCACCACCACCCCTTTCCCCCAGCACCCCCACCCCCTAATTAAGATTAAAGAATGCCTTGTAAACAGAGCTGATGGGTTCTGACACGGGGCCAGCGTGGAAGCTGTCTGTGGATGGGAGAGGCTGAGCAGTGGCCCGAAACCGCACCACAAACACGCACCCATTTACATTTTTAGTCATTTAGCAGACGCTCTTATCCAGAGTGCATACATTCTTTTTTATATTTTTCATACTTCCCCGTGGGAATCAAACCCACAACCCTGGCGTTGCAAACGCCATGCTCTACCAACTGAGCTACATCCCTGCCGGTCATTCCCTCCCCTACCCTGGACCAATTGTGCGCCGCCCCATGGGTCTCCCGGTCGCGGCCGGCTACGACAGAGCCTGGATTCGAACCAGGATCTCTGCGATGCAGAGCCTTAGACCACTGCGCCACTCGGGAGACGAACATATAGGCCCCGTAGCATTCAACGCACACACAACGCACACACAACGCACACACAACACACACACAACACACACACAACACACACACACGAACAGGCCTCTAGTGGAACAGGCTATGGAGCCTCACAGTTTGGTCTCAGTGTCTGTCCTGCTACGGGGCCTGTTCCTCTAGAGGTGGTCTCAGTGTCTATCCTGCTACGGGGCCTGTTCCTCTAGAGGTGGTCTCAGTGTCTATCCTGCTACGGGGCCTGTTCCTCTAGAGGTGGTCTCAGTGTCTATCCTGCTACGGGGCCTGTTCCTCTAGAGGTGGTCTCAGTGTCTATCCTGCTACGGGGCCTGTTCCTCTAGAGGTGGTCTCAGTGTCTATCCTGCTACGGGGCCTTGTTCCTCTAGAGGTGGTCTCAGTGTCTGTCCTGCTACGGGGCCTGTTCCTCTAGAGGTGGTCTCAGTGTCTATCCATTCTGTTCCTCTCCAAGTTGTATTTGTCACATGCACCAGTACAGTGAAGTGCTTAACTTGCAAGCCCTACCCAACAGTGCAGTATTCAATATAAAAAAGTATAACTAATAAGAAAATTAAAATACATCAAAAACGAGAAAGAAGAGAGCTATATAAAGCGTAAATGTACAATGTGCAGAGATACTGGAGTATTTGACGTAGATAAAGTACATGTAGGCCGGGATTAGGAGTGACTGGTAACAGGATAAATAATAATAATAATCTGCTGTGTGTCACAGTTTGCGGTCAGTATCTATCCTGCTCCAGGGCACCCTGTGTGGTGTGGAGGGAGAGGAAGTAGACTGGAGAGATGGAAATACAGGGCATCCTGTGTGGTGTGGAGGGAGAGGAAGTAGACTGGAGAGATGGAAATACAGGGCATCCTGTGTGGTGTGGAGGGGAGAGGAAGTAGACTGGAGAGATGGAAATACAGGGCATCCTGTGTGGTGTGGAGGGAGAGGAAGTAGACTGGAGAGATGGAAATACAGGGCATCCTGTGTGGTGTGGAGGGAGAGGAAGTAGACTGGAGAGATGGAAATACAGGGCATCCTGTGTGGTGTGGAGGGAGAGGAAGTAGACTGGAGAGATGGAAATACAGGGCATCCTGTGTGGTGTGGAGGGAGAGGAAGTAGACTGGAGAGATGGAAATACAGGGCATCCTGTGTGGTGTGGAGGGAGAGGAAGTAGACTGGAGAGATGGAAATACAGGGCATCCTGTGTGGTGTGGAGGGAGAGGAAGTAGACTGGAGAGATGGAAATACAGGGCATCCTGTGGGGTGTGGAGGGAGAGGAAGTAGACTGGAGAGATGGAAACACAGATAAAGGAGAAAATAATGAAGAATGAAGACAGAAAAAACATCAACATCAATAAAGAACTAAAAATAACACCAACATAAAGTGTCTTAACAGGGCGTTGGGCCACCACGAGCCAGAACAGCTTCAATGCGCCTGGGTATTGATTCTACAAGTGTCTGGAACTCCCATCAGGATAGAAATGATTCCCAATAGGTTGAAGGTGGTCACTCAGAATGGGCTGTGTATTTATTGCCGTTTGCCCTCTAAGGGGTTGAGTGGACCTAAAGTCCTGAACCAGGGACGGGCAAGAGCCTCCCCTCTTTTGTAGGCCTGCGGATCAATGTCCCTCTTGTTATGTCAGTCACTAGCTAGGTTTCCATCCAGCTGGCGACAGATTTTCACACGAATATTCCAAAATCTGCATAAAAACAATATGTGCATTTTCCCTCCAGAGATGTGCTGTCATCAAATTGACTTGATGCGGATAAAAGGCTGTGTGGTGACGTAGCGTACTTAAAAATACCTTTTGCGATTAAATTCCAATGTACCGAATAAAAAATACAAATTTCCATCGCATTTTCAACTCTACTGATGGTTTTCTCACAAAACATTTTTTACATGTCAGAGCAAAAACCAAGCCATGAGGTCGAAGGAATTGTCCGTAGAGCTCCGAGACAGGATTGTGTTGATGCACAGATCTGGGGAAGGGTACTAAAACATTTCTGCAGCATTGAAGGTCCCCAAGAACACAGTGGCCTCCATCATTCTTAAATGGAAGATGTTTTGAACCACCAAGACTCTTCCTAGAGCTGGCCGCCCGGCAAAACTGAGCAATCGGGGGAGAAGGGCCTTGGTCAGGGAGGTAATCAAGAACCCGATGGTCGCTCTGACAGAGCTCTAGCGTTCCTCTGTGGAGATGGGAGAACCTTCCAGAAGGACAACCATCTCTGCAGCACTCCACCAATCAGGCCTTTATGGTAGAGTGGCCAGACAGAAGCCACTCCTCAATAAAAGGCACATGACAGCCCGCTTGGAGTTTGCCAAAAGGCACCTAAAGACTCTCAGACCATGAGAAACAAGATCCTCTGGTCTAATGAAACCAAGATTAAACTCTTTGGCTTGAATGTCAAGTGTCACGTCTGGAGGAAACCTGGCACCATCCCTACGGTGAAGCATGGTGGTGGCGGCATCATGCTGTGGGGATGTTTTTCAGCGGCAGGGACTGGGAGACTAGTCAGGATCGAGGGAAAGATGAACGGAGCAAAGTACAGATATCCTTGATGAAAACCTGCTCCAGAGCGCTCAAGACCTCAAACTGGGATGAAGATTCACCTTCCAACAGGACAACAACCCTAAGCACACAGCCAAGAAAATGCAGGAGTGGTTTCGGGACAAGTCTCTGAATGTCCTTGAGTGGCCCAGCCAGAGCCCGGACTTGAACCCGATCGAACATCTCTGGAGAGACCTGAAAATAGCTGTGCAGCAACGCTCCCCTTCCAACCTGACAGAGCTTGAGAGGATCTGCAGAGAAGAATGGCAGAAACTCTCCAAATACAGGTGTGCCAAGCTTGTAGCATCATACCCAAGAAGACTCAAGGCTGTAATCGCTGCCAAAGGTGCTTCAACAAAGTACTGAGTAAAGGGTCTGAATACCTATGTAAATGTTATATTTCATGTTATTATTTTTTTATAGATTACAAAGAAAATCTGAAAATGTGTTTTTGCTTTGTCATTATGGGGTATTGTGTGTAGATTGATGAGGGAATAACAATTAAAAAAACTTTTTTTGAATAAGGCTGTAACGTAACAAAATGTGGAAAAAGTCAAGGGGTCTGAATACTTTCCGAAGGCACTGTAATAGGCAACAGCGCTCTGGTCAAAAGTAGCGCACTAAAAAGGGAAAAGGGTGTCATTGGGGATGCACCCATGAAGCCACTGTGCTGAAGCATTACTACCACCACCACTATGCTAAGAGTGAAGGTCATCACCATGGAAACGGGTGCCACTGTGCTGAAGCATTACTACCACCACTACGCTAAGAGTGAAGGTCATCACCACGGAAACGGGTCTCGGAGTATACATTTAATCCCGAACCTCTGGCCTGTGAGGACTTAATCATGCTAAATCCCTCCGCCGGACCTGACCTCATCACGAAAGCCTTTTACTGAGGGATGTGTAAGAGAGATGGGCGTTAAGAAGACAAGGCGGTTCTTCTTCTTTAGGGTGTGTGTGAGAGATGTAGGGGGTCTTAGGAAGACAGGGAGCCGTGGGAGAGATGTAGGGGGTCTTAGGAAGACAGGGAGCTGTGGGAGAGATGTAGGGGGTCTCAGGAAGACAGGGAGCTGTGGGAGAGATGTAGGGGGTCTTAGGAAGACAGGGAGCTGTGGGAGAGATGTAGGGGGTCTTAGGAAGACAGGGAGCTGTGGGAGAGGCGTAGGGGGTCTTAGGAAGACAGGGAGCTGTGGGAGAGATGTAGGGGGTCTTAGGAAGACAGGGAGCTGTGGGAGAGACGTAGGGGGGTCTTAGGAAGACAGGGAGCTGTGGGAGAGATGTAGGGGGTCTTAGGAAGACAGGGAGCTGTGGGAGAGATGTAGGGGGTCTTAGGAAGACAGGGAGCTGTGGGAGAGTCGTAGGGGGTCTTAGGAAGACAGGGAGCTGTGGGAGAGACGTAGGGGGTCTTAGGAAGACAGGGAGCTGTGGGAGAGATGTAGGGGTCTTAGGAAGACAGGGAGCTGTGGGAGAGATGTAGGGGGTCTTAGGAAGACAGGGAGCTGTGGGAGAGACGTAGGGGGTCTTAGGAAGACAGGGAGCTGTGGGAGAGACGTAGGGGGTCTTAGGAAGACAGGGAGCTTTGGGAGAGACGTAGGGGGTCTTAGGAAGACAGGGAGCTGTGGGAGAGACGTAGGGGGTCTTAGGAAGACAGGGAGCTGTGGGAGAGACGTAGGGGGTCTTAGGAAGACAGGGAGCTGTGGGAGAGACGTAGGGGGTCTTAGGAAGACAGGGAGCCGTGGGAGAGACGTAGGGGGTCTTAGGAAGACAGGGAGCTGTGGGAGAGACGTAGGGGGTCTTAGGAAGACAGGGAGCTGTGGGAGAGACGTAGGGGGTCTTAGGAAGACAGGGAGCTGTGGGAGAGACGTAGGGGGTCTTAGGAAGACAGGGAGCTGTGGGAGAGACGTAGGGGGTCTTAGGAAGACAGGGAGCTGTGGGAGAGACGTAGGGGGTCTTAGGAAGACAGGGAGCTGTGGGAGAGACGTAGGGGGTCTTAGGAAGACAGGGAGCTGTGGGAGAGACGTAGGGGGGTCTTAGGAAGACAGGGAGCTGTGGGAGAGACGTAGGGGGTCTTAGGAAGACAGGGAGCTGTGGGAGAGACGTAGGGGGGTCTTAGGAAGACAGGGAGCTGTGGGAGAGACGTAGGGGGTCTTAGGAAGACAGGGAGCTGTGGGAGAGACGTAGGGGGTCTTAGGAAGACAGGGAGCTGTGGGAGAGACGTAGGGGGTCTTAGGAAGACAGGGAGCTGTGGGAGAGACGTAGGGGTCTTAGGAAGACAGGGAGCTGTGGGAGAGACGTAGGGGGTCTTAGGAAGACAGGGAGCTGTGGGAGAGACGTAGGGGGTCTTAGGAAGACAGGGAGCTGTGGGAGAGGCGTAGGGGGTCTTAGGAAGACAGGGAGCTGTGGGAGAGACGTAGGGGGTCTTAGGAAGACAGGGAGCTGTGGGAGAGACGTAGGGGGTCTTAGGAAGACAGGGAGCTGTGGGAGAGACGTAGGGGGTCTTAGGAAGACAGGGAGCTGTGGGAGAGACGTAGGGGGTCTTAGGAAGACAGGGAGCTGTGGGAGAGACGTAGGGGGTCTTAGGAAGACAGGGAGCCGTGGGAGAGATGTAGGGGTCTTAGGAAGACAGGGAGCCGTGGGAGAGATGTAGGGGTCTTAGGAAGACAGGGAGCCGTGGGAGAGATGTAGGGGGTCTTAGGAAGACAGGGAGCCGTGGGAGAGACGTAGGGGGTCTTAGGAAGACAGGGAGCCGTGGGAGAGATGTAGGGGGTCTTAGGAAGACAGGGAGCTGTGGGAGAGATGTAGGGGGTCTTAGGAAGACAGGGAGCTGTGGGAGAGATGTAGGGGGTCTTAGGAAGACAGGGAGCTGTGGGAGAGATGTAGGGGGTCTTAGGAAGACAGGGAGCTGTGGGAGAGATGTAGGGGGTCTTAGGAAGACAGGGAGCCGTGGGAGAGATGTAGGGGGTCTTAGGAAGACAGGGAGCCGTGGGAGAGATGTAGGGGGTCTTAGGAAGACAGGGAGCCGTGGGAGAGATGTAGGGGGTCTTAGGAAGACAGGGAGCCGTGGGAGAGATGTAGGGGGTCTTAGGAAGACAGGGAGCTGTGGGAGAGATGTAGGGGGTCTTAGGAAGACAGGGAGCTGTGGGAGAGATGTAGGGGGTCTTAGGAAGACAGGGAGCTGTGGGAGAGATGTAGGGGGTCTTAGGAAGACAGGGAGCTGTGGGAGAGATGTAGGGGGTCTTAGGAAGACAGGGAGCTGTGGGAGAGATGTAGGGGTCTTAGGAAGACAGGGAGCCGTGGGAGAGATGTAGGGGGTCTTAGGAAGACAGGGAGCCGTGGGAGAGATGTAGGGGTCTTAGGAAGACAGGGAGCCGTGGGAGAGATGTAGGGGGTCTTAGGAAGACAGGGAGCCGTGGGAGAGATGTAGGGGTCTTAGGAAGACAGGGAGCCGTGGGAGAGATGTAGGGGGTCTTAGGAAGACAGGGAGCCGTGGGAGAGATGTAGGGGGTCTCAGGAAGACAGGGAGCCGTGGGAGAGATGTAGGGGTCTTAGGAAGACAGGGAGCTGTGGGAGAGATGTAGGGGGTCTTAGGAAGACAGGGAGCTGTGGGAGAGATGTAGGGGGTCTTAGGAAGACAGGGAGCTGTGGGAGAGATGTAGGGGGTCTTAGGAAGACAGGGAGCTGTGGGAGAGATGTAGGGGGTCTTAGGAAGACAGGGAGCTGTGGGAGAGATGTAGGGGGTCTTAGGAAGACAGGGAGCTGTGGGAGAGATGTAGGGGTCTTAGGAAGACAGGGAGCTGTGGGAGAGATGTAGGGGGTCTTAGGAAGACAGGGAGCTGTGGGAGAGATGTAGGGGGTCTTAGGAAGACAGGGAGCTGTGGGAGAGATGTAGGGGGTCTCAGGAAGACAGGGAGCTGTGGGAGAGATGTAGGGGGTCTCAGGAAGACAGGGAGCTGTGGGAGAGATGTAGGGGGTCTCAGGAAGACAGGGAGCTGTGGGAGAGATGTAGGGGGTCTTAGGAAGACAGGGAGCTGTGGGAGAGATGTAGGGGGTCTTAGGAAGACAGGGAGCTGTGGGAGAGATGTAGGGGGTCTTAGGAAGACAGGGAGCTGTGTGGGAGAGATGTAGGGGGTCTTAGGAAGACAGGGAGCTGTGGGAGAGATGTAGGGGGTCTTAGGAAGACAGGGAGCTGTGGGAGAGATGTAGGGGGTCTTAGGAAGACAGGGAGCTGTGGGAGAGATGTAGGGGGTCTTAGGAAGACAGGGAGCTGTGGAGAGATGTAGGGGGTCTTAGGAAGACAGGGAGCTGTGGGAGAGATGTAGGGGGTCTTAGGAAGACAGGGAGCTGTGGGAGAGATGTAGGGGGTCTTAGGAAGACAGGGAGCTGTGGGAGAGATGTAGGGGGTCTTAGGAAGACAGGGAGCTGTGGGAGAGATGTAGGGGGTCTCATACCACCACAGTCTTAAATAACTGCTACGATTGACCAATGGCTAAGATGTCATCGAGGACTCCACACACCCCAGCCACGAGCTGTTCTCTCCCTTACCGAGGTCTGATACCAACAGGCTCAGAGACAGTTTCTATCTACAAGCCATCAGACTGCTGAACACTTGAACTGGACTGACCACCTGCACTGACTCTCCACACCTTAGCACACATTTAGATCAGTTCTTGCTCAAAATGAAACAATAACCGTTGACCAACTTATTGATGATGTGTCTATAGGCGTTTATACCTTTAAAATCATCAGCTTCTCTTACCATTAAAAACCATTATGTGGTAAACCATATAATTAACTCTCTATATTATACCATTATATGGAGAGCACTATAATATCAACAACACTCGGATGGTCGTCACCATGGTCACCATGATGGGATGGTCGTCACCATGGTCACCGCGATGGGATGGTCGTGACCATGGTCACCGCGATGGGATGGTCGTGACCATGGTCACCGCGATGGGATGGGCGTGACCATGGTCACCGCAATGGGATGGTCGCGACCATGGTCACCGCGATGGGATGGTCATCACCATGGTCACCGCGATGGGATGGTCGTGACCATGGTCACCGCGATGGGATGGTCGTGACCATGGTCACCGCGATGGGATGGTCGTGACCATGGTCACCGCGATGGGATGGTCGTCACCATGGTCACTGCGATGGGATGGTCGTCACCATGGTCACCGTGATCGGTGCAAAAACAAACAAACACAACCTACTACATAAAAGAGGACACACATGACTGGATGAACGGCCTCAACATCAAATGCTCCCTGGGGCCATTTTAGGGAGGGACAAAATATCTCAAGTGGAAGGAGGGATGGAGGGAGGGATGGAGGGAGGGAGGGAGGGAGGAGGAGGGAGCGAGGGAGGGAGGGAGGGAGGGAGGGAGGGAGCGGAGGGAGGAGGGAGGGAGAGAGGGAGGGAGGGAGGGAGGGAGGGAGGGAGGGAGGGAGGGAGGGAGGGAGGAGACAATGGCTGTGTTTATTAGCAACTGGCCGGTTAGTGTTGGGTCCTGGTTGGGCCGAGTGCCTGTGTGCGCACGTGTGTGTGTGTGTGTGTGTGTGTGTGTGTGTGTGTGTGTGTGTGTGTGTGTGTGTGTGTGTGTGTATGTGTATGGCTGGTCTGCCCTGGTCGGGTTCAGCTACCGGTCAGCGGTTCTGAGGTCCCGGGGTCTCTGGGCCCTTTTTGAAAAAGATCCCTGAAGCAGAATTAAAGTGATCTACCTCTGGACCGTTCTCTCTCTCTCTCTCTCACCCCCCTCTTTCTTTCTCCTATCTCTCTCTCTAATCAGTGTGCTGCCCTTCCTGAGCCACTTTGAAATGTGTCTAATGGTCCTTGATTTGTGTGGCATGTTGGAGGCCTGTCCCAGAGACCTTTCCAAGAGTTGTGGGGCTTCTATGGAACAGCGACAGGACCAGGGAGACAGGGAAACAGAGACAGGGAAATGTCAGTGTAAGTATGTGTGAGTGTCTGGGTAGAGTCCAGTGTGTATGCATAGTGTCAGTGCAAGAGAGTTAGTTCAAGAAAGGGCCAATGCAGGTAGTCCGGGTAGCCATTTCATGAGCTATTTAGCTAATTAGAAGCTGTTCAGGGTCCTGTTGCTTCCAGACTTAGTGCACTGGTACCGCTTCCTGTGCGGTAGCAGAGAGAACGGTCTATGGCTGAATGGATGGCTGAAGTCATTGAAAATAGTTTAGGGCCATCCTCTGACACCACCTGGTGTACATGTCCTGGATGGCAGGAAGCTCGGCCCCAGTGATGTACTGGGCCATACTCACCACCACCCTTCTGTAGCACCTTGTGTTCGGGAGCAGTTGCCATATCAAGGGTTGAGGCAGCCAGTCAAGATGCTCTCAATGGTGTGTCCTGTAGAACATTCTGAGGATCTGAGGGCCCATGCCAAACCTTTTCAGGCTACTGAGGGCGAAGAGGCTCTGACGTGCCTTCTTCACGACTGTGTGGGTGATGTGTGGACCATGATACATTTCTTTGCGATGTGGACACCGAGGAACTTGAAGCTCTCGACCCGCTCCACTACAGCCCCATCGATGTGGATGGGGCTGTGCTCCTTTTCTATCCAGATACTGTCCATAATGTCTATACACACCATCATATACATACAGTGCATTCGGAAAGTATTCAGACCCCTTGACTTTTTCCACGTTTTGATACGTTACATCCTTATTCTAAAATATATATATATTTTTTTACAATCGTCATCAATCTACACACGATACCCCATAATGACAAAGCAAAAACAGGTTTTTAGACATTTTTGCAAATCTATTACACATAAAAAACTGAAATATATCATTTACATACTTATTCAGACCCTTTACTCAGTACTTCGTTGAAGCACATTTACATTTTAGTCATTTAGCAGACGCTCTTATCCAGAGCGACTTACAGTTAGTGAGTGCATACATTTTTCATACTGGCCCCCCGTGGAAACGAACCCACAACCTTGGCGTTGCAAGCGCAATGCTCTACCAACTGAGCTACAGGGGACTGCACCTTTGGCATCGATTACAGCCTTGAGTCTTCTTGGGTATGACGCTACAAGCTTGGCACACCTGTATTTGGGGAGTTTCTCCCATTCTTCTCTGCAGATCCTCTCAAGCTCTGTCAGGTTGGATGGGGAGTGTCGCTGCACAGCTATTTTCATGTCTCTCCAGAGATGTTTGATCGGGTTCAAGTCCGGGCTCTGGCTGGGCCACTCAAGGACATTCAGAGACTTGTCCCGAAGCCACTCCTGCGTTGTCTTGGCTGTGTGCTTAAGGTCATTGTCCTGTTGGAAGGTGAACCTTTGCCCCAGTCTGAGGTCCTGAGCGCTCTGGAAAAAGTTTTCAACAAGGATCTCTCTGTACTATGCTCCGTTAATCTTTTCCTCGATTCTGACTAGTCTCCCTGCCGCTGAAAAACATCCCCACAGCATGATGCTGCCACCACCATGCTTCACCGTAGGGATGGTGCCAGGTTTCCTCCAGACGTGACACTTGGCATTCAGGCCAAAGAGTTCAATCTTAGTTTCACCAGACCAGAGAATCTTGTTGAATCTTGTTTCTCAAGGTCTGAGAGTCTTTAAGTGCCTTTTGGCAAACTCCAAGCGGGCTGTCATGTGCCTTTTATTGAGGAGTGGCTTCTGTCTAGCCACTCTACCATAAAGGCCTGATTGGTGGAGTGCTGCAGAGATGGTTATCCTTCTGGAAGGTTCTCCCATCTCCACAGAGGAACTCTGGAGCTCTGTCAGAGTGACCATCCAGCTCTAGGAAGAATCTTGGTGGTTCCAAACTTCTTCCATTTAAGAATGAGTTCTTGGGGACCTTCAATGCCGCAGAAATGTTTTGGTGCCCTTCCCCAGATCTGTGCCTCGACACAATCCTGTCTAGGATCTCTACAGACAATTCCTTCAACCTCATGGCTTGGTTTTTGCTCTGACATGCACTGTCAACTGTGGGACCTTATATAGACAGGCGTGTGCCTTTTAAAATCATGTGCAATCAATTGAATTTTTCACAGGTGGACACCAATCAAGTTGTAGAAACAACTCAAAGATGATCAATGGAAACAGGATGCATCTGAGCTCAATTTCGAGTCTCATAGCAAAGGGTCTGAATACTTATGTAAATACGATATTTCTGTTTGTTATTTTTAATATATTAGCACAAAATAATAACAACCTGTTTTCGATTTGTCATTATGCGGTATTGTGTGTAGATTGATGAGGAAAAATGTTTATTTAATCAATTAGGAATAAGGCTGTAACATAACAAAATGTGGAAATAGTCATGGGGTCTGAATACTTTCCGAATGCACTGTATATATTTATTTATTTATGTATATATTTCTGTATATATTTATATTCCAGACTCTGTTTGTCCTGATGTTTCTTAATTTCTTCATTTTCTTTTTTGGGATGTGTGTTTATTGTGTGTATTGTTTTGTATTGTTAGATATTACTGTTGGAGCTAGAAACACACCTGCGATAATATCTACAAAATATGTGTATGAGACCAAAAACATTTATTTTATTTTATATCAAATCAATCAATCAATCAAATGTATTTTTAATAAAACCCTTTTGACATCAGCAGATGTCACAAAGTGCTATACAGAAACCCAGCCTAAAACCCCTAACAGCAAGCAATGCAGATGTAGAAGCACGGTGGCTAAGAAAAAACCCCTAGAAAGGGGTGGCCAGTCCTCTTCTGGCTGTGCCGGGTGGAGATTATAACAGTACATGGCCATTAAGGCCAGATTTTTCTCCAAGATGTTCAAACGTTCATAGATGACTAGTAGGGTCAAATAATAATCACTGTAGAGGTTGCAACAGGTCAGTACATCAGGAGTAAATGTAACTTGGCTTTTCATAGCCAGGCATTTAGAGGTTGAAATATCAGGTGCAGCAGAGAGAGAGAGTTGAAAACAGCAGGTCTGGGACAAGGTACCACGTCCGGTGAACAGGTCAGGGTTCCATAGCCGCAGGCAGAAGAGTTGAAACTGGAGCATCACCATGACCTGAGCCCTAGGCATGGTCCTCTGGGATGGGAGGGAGAGAGGGATAGAGAGAGAATTTGAGGGAGCATACTAAAATTCACACAGGACACCGGATAAGACAGGAGAATAACACCAGATATAACAGACTGACCCTAGCCCCCCGACACATAGACTATTGCAGCATAGATACTGGAGGCTGAGACAGGGGGGGTCAGGAGACACTGTGGCCCCGTCCGACGATACCCCCGGACAGGGCCAACCAGGCAGGATATAACCCCACCCACTTTGCCAAAGCACAGCCCCCACACCACCAGAGGGATATTAACAGACCACCAACCTACTACCCTGAGACAAGGCTGAGTATAGGCCACGAAGATCTCCTCCACTGCACGAGCCCGAGGGAGCGACAAACCGGACAGGAAGATCAAGTCAGTGACTCAACTCACTCAAGTGATGCACCCCTCCTAGGGACGGCATGGAAAGCACCAGCAAGCCAGTGACTCAGCCCCCGTAATAGGGTCAGAGGCAGAGAATCCCAATGGAGAGACAGGAACCATCCAGGCAGAGACAGCAAGGGTGGTTTGTCGCTCCAGTGCCTTTCCGTTCACCTTCGCACCCCTGGGCCAGACTACACTCAATCATAGGAGCTACTGAAGAGATGAGTCTTCAGTAAAGACTTAAAGGTCGAGGCCGAGTCTGCATCTCTCACATGGATAGGCAGACCATTCCATAAAAATTTAGCTCTATAGGAGTAAGCCCTGCCTCCAGCTGTTTGCTTAGAAATTCTAGGGACAATAAGGAGGCCTGCGACCGTAGCGTACGTGTAGGTATGTACGGCAGGACCAAATCGGAGAGATAGGCAGGAGCAAGTCCATGTAATGTTTTGTAGGTTAGCAGTACAACCTTGAAATCAACCCTAGCCTAAACAGGAAGCCAGTGTAGAGAGGCTAGCACTGGAGTAATATGATCAAATCTTTTGGTTCTAGTCAAGATTCTAGCAGCCGTGTTTAGCACTAACTGAAGTTTATTTAGTGCTTTATCCGGGTAGCCAGAGAGTAGAGCATTGCAGTAGTCTAATCTAGAAGTGACAAAAGCATGGATTAGCTTTCTGCATAATTTTTGGACAAAAAGTTTCTGCAATTTTGCAATGTTACGAAGATGGAAAAAAGCTGTCCTTGAAATATTATTGATATGTTCCTCAAAAGAGAGATCAGGTTCCAGAGTAACGCCGAGGTCCTTCACAGTTTTATTTGAGACGACTGTACAACCATTAAGATTAATTGTCAGATCCAACAGAAGATCTGTTTGTTTCTTGGGACCTAGAACTAGCATCTCTGTGTTGTCCAAGTTTAAAAGTAAAACATTTTCCGCCATCGACTTCCTTATGTTTGAAACACAGGCTTCCAGGGTAGGACATTTTGGGGCTTCACCATGTTTCATCGAAATGTAGAGCTGCGTGTCGTCCGCATAGCAATAAAAGTTAACATTGTGTTTCCGAATGACATCACCAAGAGGTAAAATATATAGTGAAAACAATAGTGGTCCTAAAACGAAACCTTGAGGAACACCGAAACTTACAATTGATTTGTCAGAGGACAAACCATCCACAGAGACGAACTGATATCTTTCCGACAGATAAGATCTAAACCAGGCAAGAACTTGTCCGTGTCGACCAATTAGGGTTTCCAATCTCTCCAAAAGAATGTGGTGATCGATGGTGTCAAAAGCAGCACTAAGGTCTAGGAGCACGAGGACAGATGCAGAGCCTTGGTCTGATGCCATTAAAAGGTAATTCACGAGTGAGGTCTCAGTGCTATGATGGGGTCTAAAACCAGACTGAAGCGTTTCCTATACATTATTTGTCTTCAGGAAGGCAGTGAGTTGCTGCACAACAGCTTTTTCAAAAAAATTTGAGAGGAATGGGAGATTCGATATAGGCCGATAGTTTTTTATATTTCCTGGGTCAGAGTTTGGCTCTTTCAAGAGAGGCTTTATTACTGCCACTTTTAGTGAGTTTGGTTCACATCCGGTGGATAGGGAGCCATTTATTATGTTCAACATAGGAGGAGCAAGCACAGGAAGTAGCTCTTTCAGTAGTTTAGTTGGAACAGGGTCCAGTATGCAGCTTGAAGGTTTAGAGGCCATGACTATTTTCATGTTTAGTTGGAATAGGGTCCAGTATGCAGCTGGAAGGTTTAGAGGCCATTACTATTTTCATGAATGTGTCAAGAGCTATAGGATAAATAAAACTTGAGTGTCTCCATTGATCCTAGGTCCTGGCAGTTTTGTGCAGACTCAGGACAGCTGAGCTTTGGAGAAATACGCAGATTCAAAGAGGAGTCCACAATTTGCTTTCTAATTATCATGATCTTTTCATCGAACAAGTTCATGAATTCATCACTGCTGAAGTGAAAGGCATCCTCTCTTGGGGAATGCTGCTTTTTATTTAGCTTTGCGACAGCATCAGATAGACATTTAGGATTTTTCTTATTCTCCTTAATTAGGTTGGAAAAATAGGATGATCAAGCAGCAGTGAGGGCTCATCGATATTGCTCTGTACTTTCTTTCCAAGCTAGTAGGAAGACTTCCAGTTTGGTGGAGCGCCATTTCCGTTCCAATTTTCTGGAGGCTTGCTTCAGGGCTCGGGTATTTTCTGTATACCAGGGAGCTAATTTCTTTCTTTAACCTTGCGTATTACCCTAGACTGCATCTAGGGTAATACGCAAGGTTAAATTTAGATCCTCAGTTAGGTGGTTAATCGATCCTTGGGTAGGTGGAGGGAGTCTGGAAGGGCATCTAGGAATCTTTGGGTTGTCCGAGAATTTATAGCGCATATTTTCTGTATACCAGTGAGCTAGTTTCTTGTGACAAACGTTTTTTTTTTGTTTTTAGGGGTGCGACTGCATCTAGGGTATTACGCAAGGTTACATTTAGATCCTTAGTTAGGACGTTAACTGATTTTTGTACTTCGATGTCCTTGAGTAGGTGGAGGGAGTCTGGACGGGCCTCTAGGAATCTTTGGGTTGTCAGATAATTTATAGCATGGCTTTTGATGGTCCTTGGTTGGGGTCTGAGCAGATTATTTGTTGCGATTGCAAACGTAATAAGATGGTGGTCTGATAGTCCAGGGTTATGAGGCAAAACATTTAGATCCACAATATTTATTCCACGGAGCAAAACTAGATCCAGGGTATGACTGTGGCAATGAGTAGGTCCGGAGACATGTTGGACAAAACCCACTGAGTCGATGATGGCGCCGAAAGCCTTTTGGAGTGGGTCTGTGGACTTTTCCATGTGAATATTAAAGTCACCAAAAATGTGAATATATTATCTGCCATGACTACAAGGTCCGATAGGAATTCAAGGAACTCAGTGAGGAACTCTGTATACGGCCCAGAAGGCCTGTAAACAGTAGCTATAAAAAGTGATTGAGTAGGCTGCGTAGATTTCATGACTAGAAGCTCAAGAGACAAAAACACAGTAATTTTTTTGGGGGGTAAATTTACATTTGCTATCGTAAATGTTAGCAACACTTCCGCCTTTGCGGGATGCGCAGGGAATATGGTCAATAGCGTAACCAGGAGGAGAGGCCTCATTTAACACAGTCAATTCATCAAGATTATGATCAGTGATTAGTTCATTGACCATAACTGCCTTGGAAGTGAGGGATCTAATCCTATTTTGAGATGTGAGATATCACAATCTCTTTCAATAATGACAGGAATGAAGGAGGTCTTTATTCCAGTGAGATTGCTAAAGCAAACACTGCCATGTTTAGTTTTGCTCAACCTAGATTGAGGCACAGACACGGTCTCAATGGGGATAGCTGAGCTGACTACCCTGACTGTGCTAGTGGCAGACTCCACTAAGCTGGCCGGCTGGCTAACAGCCTGCTGCCTGGCCTGCACCCTATCTCATTGTGGAGCTAGAGGAGTTAGAGCCCTGTCTATGTTGGTAGATAAGATGAGAGCCCCCGCCAGCTAGGATGGAGTCCGTCACTCCTCAGCAGGCCAGGCTTGGTCCTGTTTGTGGGTGAGTCCCAGAAAGAGGGCCAATTATCTACAAATTCTATCTTTTGGGAGGGGCAGAAAACAGTTTTCAACCAGCGATTGAGTTGTGAGACTCTGCTGTAGAGCTCATCACTCCCCCTAACTGGGAGGGGGCCAGAGACAATTACTTGATGCCAACACATCTTTCTAGCTATTTTACATTACAGTCATTTAGCAGACGCTCTTATCCAGAGCAACTTACAGTTAGTGAATACATATATATTTTTTTATACTGGCCCCACGTGGGAATCAAACCCACAACCCTGGCATTGCTCTATCAACTGAGCTACATCCCTTCCGGCCATTCCCTCCCCTACCCTGGACCAATTGTGCGCCGCCCATTAGTCTCCCGGTCGCGGCCGGCTGCGACAGAGCCTGGATTCGAACCAGGATCTCTAGCAGCACAGTTAGCACTGCGATGCAGTGCCTTAGACCACTGCGCCACTCAGGAGTACACGCTGAAGCTATGTTGCTCTTGGTGACTGTTTCATACTAACATTGTTGGTGCCGACGTGGATAACAATATCCCTATACTCTCTACACTCGCCTGTTTTTTTTGTTTTGTTTGTTTTTTTCAAAACCATTGCGTCTGAAGCTGTGCTTGCAGCACGGCTATCCTCACCATAAGGCAATAGTTCTCCTCTATACTATTATGAACAGCGACTGCAATTAGATGGCATTGTGTTAATGTTACTACTTAGCTTCGGCTAGTGGAGGTCCTGTAGAACCATGTCCAGAGTGAGTAAAAAAATATACAAATAACTAAGATGTTGGTAGAATGTGTTAAAGATTAAAAACCATCAAGTTTGGCAGGTAGCCAAGCAGCAACAAAACAGCGTAGCACGGAGACAAGTGACACGCTCAAAACGGAAGTGTTATGGTCTGATTGACCAGGAGGGCCTTGTACAGTTGAAGTCGGAAGTTTACATACACCTTAGCCAAATACATTTAAACTCAGTTTTTCACAATTCCTGACATTTAATCCTAGTAAAAATGCCCTGTTTTAGGTCAGTTAGGATCAACACTTTATTTTAAGAATGTAAAATGTCAGAATAATAGTAGAGATAATTATTTCTTTCAGCTTTTATTTCTTTCATCACATTCCCAGTGGGTCAGAAGTTTACATTCACTCAAATAGTATTTGGTAGCATTGCCGTTAAATTGTTTAACTTGGGTCAAATGTTTCGGGTAGCCTTCCACAAGCTTCCCACAATAAGTTGGGTGAATTTTGGCCCATTCCTCCTGACAGAGCTGGTGTAACTGAGTCAGGTTTGTAGGCCTCCTTGCTCACACACACTTTTTCAGTTCTGCCCACACATTTTCTATAGGATTGAGGTCAGGGCTTTGTGATGGCCACTCCAATACCTTGACTTTGTTGACCTTAAGCCATTTTGCCACAACTTTGGAAGTATACTTGGAGTCATTGTCCATTTGGAAGACCCATTTGCGACCAAGCTTTAACTTCCTGACTGATGTCTTGAGATGTTACTTCAATATATCCACATAATTTTCCTTCCTCATGATGCCATCTATTTTGTGAAGTGCACCAGTCCCTCCTGCAGCAAAGCACCCCCACAGCATGATGCTGCCACCCTCATGCTTCACGGTTGGGATGGTGTTCTTCGGCTTGCAAGCATACCCCTTTTTCCTCCAAACATAACGATGGTCATTATGGCCAAACAGTTCTATTTTTGTTTCATCAGACCAGAGAACATTTCTCCAAAAAGTACGATCTTTGTCCCCATGTGCAGTTGCAAACCGTAGTCTGGCTTTTTTATGGCGGTTTTGGAGCAGTGGCTTCTTCCTTGCTCAGCGGCCTTTTAGGTTATGTTGATATAGGACTCGTTTCACTGTGGATATAGATACTTTTGTACCTGTTTCCTCCAGCATCTTCACAAAGTCCTTTGCTGTTGTTCTGGGATTGATTTGCACTTTTCGCACCAAAGTACGTTCATCTCTAGGAGACAGAACGCGTCTCCTTCCTGAGCGGTATGACGGCTGCGTGGTCCAATGGTGTTTATACTTGCGTACTAAACGTTTGTACAGATGAACGTAGTACCTTCAGGCGTTTGGAAATTGCTCCCAAGGATGAACCAGACTTGTGGAGGTCTACAATTTTTTTTCTGAGGTCTTGGCTGATTTCTTTAGATTTTCCCATGATGTCAAGCAAAGAGGCACTGAGTTTGAAGGTAGGCCTTGAAATACATCCACAGGTACACCTCCAATTGACACAAATGATGTCAATTAGCCTATCAGAAGCTTCTAAAGCCATGACATCATTTTTCTGGAATTTTCCAAGCTGTTTAATGGCACAGTCAACTTAGTGTATGTAAACTTCTGACCTACTGGAATTGTGATACAGTGAATTATAAGTGAAATAATCTGTCTGTAAACACTTGTTGGAAAAATAACTTGTGTCATGCACAAAGTAGATGTCCTAACCGACTTGCCAAAACAATATTTTGTTAACAAGACATTTGTGGAGTGGTTGAAAAAAGAGTTTTAGTGACTCCAACCTAAGTGTATGTAAACTTCCGACTTCAACTGTATGTGTTTCTGAGTTTTGTTGCCTCTAGTTATCCTGCATTAAAATCACCTGCCTTGTGAAACGCTGCCTCTGAGTGTGCATTTTATTGTCTGTTTATGGCCCTATACAGCTCATTGAGTGAGGTCAGTGCCAGCACCGATTTGTAGTGGTAAATAGATATTAAGAAAATATAGATGAAAACTCTCTTGGTAAATAGTCTGCAGGTATTCATGTTATCAACCTCGAGACTATTAGAGATGACACACCAGCGGAGTCGTTCATCCACGACTCCGAGAATCATAGGATATTACAGCTTTTCAGGTCCAGTTGATAGGACAGTCTCGAACGGAGCTCATCCAGTTTATTCTCCAGTGATTGCACTTCACAATTTCACAATTTGACATATACTCAGTACATTGTTTTCACTGAGGGAATGAACTAGTCTGCTGTTAATGATAATGCAGAGGATTTTCCCGAGGTTGCTGTTGATGCATATCCCACGGTAGTTATTGGGGTCAAATTTGTCTCCACCTTTGTGGATTGGGGTGATCAGTCCTTGGTTCCAAAATATTGGGGAAGATGCCAGAGCAAAGGATGATGTTAAAGAGTTTAAGTATAGCCAATTGGAATTTGTTGTCTGTATATTTTATCATTTAATTGAGGATACCATCAACACCACAGGCCTTTTTGGGTTTGAGGGTTTGTATTTTGTTGGGTTGGGTTTCTTTCTTAGGTTTTCGCACCATTTGTCACTGTTGTTACTTTTCTTCGGATTTCTGTTAGAGATTTTTAGATTTGATGCTGTCACCTCCAGGTGTGCTGAGGGTGTCAGGTTCTTGTCCAGTTCTGGAATTTAGGTTGCCACAGACTAGTACATGTCCCTGGGTCTGGAAATGATTGATTTCCCCCTCCAGGATGGAGAAGCTGTCTTCATTTTCATTAAAGTATGGGGATTCTAGTGGGCCGATATAGGTAGCACACAGGAGGACATTTTTCTCTGTTGAGATAATTTCCTTTTAAATTTCTAGCCAAATGTAAAATTTTCCTGTTTTGATTAATTGAATATAGTGAGATAGGTCTGCTCTATACCAAATTAGCATACCCCCTGAGTCCCTTCCCTGTTTCACACCTGGTAGTTTGGTGGATGGGAATACCAGCTCTCTGTAACCTAGAGGGCAACCAGTGGGTCCGTCTCCTCTATACCATGTTTCTTGTAGGATGACAATGTCTGTATTTCCGATGGTGAAGTCCAGGTTCCTGCTTTTTAGGCCAAAGGCAGATGACCTCAGGCCTTGGATATTCCAGGATGAGATAGTGAAGGCTTTGTGTTCCATAAAGTGGCCAATGTTGTTAGTTGTGTGGTTTGGCCTCAGGCCAGCAAGTGGGAGCAGAGCCTGCTGAGCATCTGGTACATGCCATTGGCTTGGGCTAGTGTAAGAGTGGGGGTTGGGCCTGTTTGCCTGCTCACGGCCTGGGCGTATGTGTAACTTCCATGTTGAGGGCATGTTTGGCAGCATGAGTGAAGGAGGCTTTGTTGCGAAATAGGAAGCCGATTCTAGATCTAACTTTTGATTGGAGATGCTTAATGTGAGTCTGGAAGGAGAGTTTACAGTCTAACCAGACACCTAGGTATTTGTAGTTGTCCACATACTCTAGGTCAGACCCGCCGAGAGTAGTGATTCTAGTCGGGTGGGCGGGTGCAAGCAGCGTTCGGTTGAAGAGCATGCATTTAGTTTGACTAGTTTTTAAGAGCAGTTGGAGGCTACGGAAGGAGTGTTGTATGGCGTTGAAAATCGTTTGGAGGTTTGTTAACACAGTCTCCAATGAAGGGCCAGATGTATACAAAATGGTGTCGTCCGCATAGAGGTGGATCCGAGCGTCACCAGCAGCAAGAGCGACATCATTGATATACACAGAGAATAGAGTTGGCCCGATAATTGAACCCTGTGGCACGCCCATAGAGACGGCCAGAGGTCCAGACAACAGGCCTTCTGATTTGACACATTGAACTCTATCTGAGAAGTAGTTGGTGAACCAGGCGAGGCAGTCATTAGAGAAACCAAGGCTATTTAGTCTGCCAATAAGAATGCGGTGGTTGACAGAGTCGAAAGCCTTGGCCAGGTCGATGAAGACGGCTGCGCAGTACTGTCTTTTATCGATCGCGGTTATAATATCGTTTAGGACCTTGAGCGTGGCTGAGGTGCACCCATGACCAGCTCGGAAACCGGATTGCATAGCGGAGAAGGTATGGTGGGATTCGAAATGGTCGGTGATCTGTTTGTTAACTTGGCTTTCAAATACTTTCGAAAGGCAGGGCAGGATGGATATAGGTCTATAACAGTTTGGATCTAGAGTGTCACCCCCTTTGAAGAGGGGGATGACCGCGGCAGCTTTCCAATCTCTGGGGATCTCAGACGTTATGAAAGAGAAGTTGAACAGGCTAGTAATAGGGGTTGCGACAATTTTGGCGGCTAATTTTATAAAGAAAGGGTCCAGATTGTCTAGCCCAGCTGATTTGTAGGGGTCCAGATTTTTTTGCTCTTTCAGAACATCAGCTGTCTGAATTTGTGTGAAAGAGAAGTGGGGGTGGGGGGGCATAGGCAAGTTGCAGCGGAGGGTGCAGAGCTGATGGCCGGGGTAGTGGTAGCCAGTTGGAAAGCATGGCCTGCCGTAGCAAAATGCTTGTTGAAATTCTCGATTATTGTAGATTTATCGGTGGTGACAGTGTTTCCTAGCCTCAGTGCAGTGGGCAGTTGGGAGGAGGTGTTCTTTACAGTGTCCCAAAACTTTTTGGAGTTAGTGCTACAGGATGCAAATTTCTGTTTGAAAAAGTTAGCCTTTGCTTTCCTAACTGCTTGTGTATATTGGTTCCTGACTTCCCTAAAAAGTTGCATATCGCGGGGGCTGTTCGATGCTAATGCAGTACGCCACAGGATGTTTTTGTGCTGGTCAAGGGCAGTCAAGTCTGAGGAGAACCAGGGGCTATATATTTTCTTAGTTCTGAATTTTTTGAATGGGGCATGCTTATTTAAGATTGAGAGGAAAGCACTTTTAAAGAACAACCAGGCATCCTCTCTCACTGTCCCCACCTCTCGCCGATTTTGCAGGTTTTCCTACAAAGCATGTAGAGGTCTGTAATTTTTATCATAGGTACACTTCAACTGTGAGAGACGGAATCTAAAACAAAAATCCAGAAAATCACATTGTATGATTTTTAAGTAATTCATTTGCATTTTATTGGGGTGGCAGGTAGCTTAGTGGTTAAGAGCGTTGTGCCAGTAACCGAAAGGTCGCTGGTTCTAATCCCCGGCTGACTAGGTGAAAAATCTGTCGATGTGCCCTTGAGCAAGGCACTTAACTCTAATTGCTTCTGTAAGTTGCTCTGGATAAGAGCGTCTGCTAAATGACTAAAATGTAAATGTTATTGCATGACATAAGTATTTGATCACCTACCAACCAGTAAGAATTCTGGCTCTCACAGACCTGTTAGTTTTTCTTTAAGAAGCCCTCCTGTTCTCCACTCATTAACTGTATTAACTGCACCTGTTTGAACTCGTTACCTGTATAAAAGACGCCTGTCCACACACTCAATCAAACAGACTCCAACTTCTCCACAATAGCCAAGACCAGAGAGCTGTGTAAGGACATCAGGGATAAGGCTGGGATGGGCTACAGGACAATAGGCAAGCAGCTTGGTGAGAAGGCAACAACTGTTGGCGCAATTATTAGAAAATGGAAGAAGTTCAAGATGACGGTCAATCACCCTCGGTCTGGGGCTCCATGCAAGATCTCACCTCGTGGGGCATCAATGATCATGAGGAAGGTGAGGGATCAGCCCAGAACTACACGGCAGGACCTGGTCAATAACCTGAAGAGAGCTGGGACCACAGTCTCAAAGAAAACATTTAGTAACACACTATGCCGTCATGGATCAAAATCCTGCACACACGCACGCAAGGTCCCCCTGCTCAAGGTCATGTGGTCTGATGAGACAAATATAGAGCTTTTTGGTCTAAACTCCACTCGCCGTGTTTGGAGGAAGAAGAAGCGATGAGTACAACCCCAAGAACACCATCCCAACCGTGAAGCATTGAGGTGGAAACATCATTCTTTGGAGATGATTTTCTGCAAAGGGGACAGGACGACTACACCGTATTGAGGGGAGGATGGATGGGGCCATGTATCGCGAGATCTTGGCCAACAACCTCCTTCCCTCAGTAAGAGCATTGAAGATGGGTCGTGGCTGGGTCTTCCAGCATGACAATGACCCAAAACACACGGCCAAGGCAACAAAGGAGTGGCTCAAGACTAAGCACATTAAGGTCCTGGAGTGGCCTAGCCAGTCTCCAGACCTTAATCCCATAGAAAATATGTGGAGGGAGCTGAATGTTCGAGTTGCCAAACGTCAGCCTCAAAACCTTAATGACTTGGAGAAGATCTGCAAAGAGGAGTGGGACAAAATCCCTCCTGAGATGTGTGCAAACCTGGTGGCCAACTACAAGAAATGTCTGACCTCTGTGATTGCCAACAAGGGTTTTGCCACCAAGTACTAAGTCATGTTTTGCAGAGGGGTCAAATAATTATTTCCCAATTTAATTATTATCAATTTATAACATTTCTGACATGCGTTTATCTGGATTTTTTTGTTGTTATTCTGTCTCTCACTGTTCAAATAAACCTACCATTAAAATTATAGACTGATCATGTCTTTGTCAGTGGGCAAACGTATAAAATCAGCAGGGGATCAAATACTTTTTTCCCTCTCTGTATATATGTACACACACACACATATATATACATACATATACAGTACATACATACACATATCTATATACACACACATACACACAACATATCATTACATACAGTTGAAGTCGGAAGTTTACATACACTTAGGTTGGAGTCATTCAAATTTGTTTTTCAACCACTCTACAAATTTCTTGTTAACAAACTATAGTTTTGGCAAGTCGGTTAGGACATCTACTTTGTGCATGACTAACAATTGTTTACAGACAGATTATTTCACTTATAATTCACTGTATCACAATTCCAGTGGGTCAGAAGTTTACATACACTAAGTTGACTGTGTCTTTAAAAAATGTGTAGACCTCCACAAGTCTGGTTCATACTTTGGAGCAATTTCCAAACGCCTGAAGGTACCACGTTCATCTGTACAAACAATAGTACGCAAGTATAAACACCATGGGACCACGCAGCCGTCATACCGCTCAGGAAGGAGACGCGTTCTGTCTCCTAGAGATGAATGTACTTTGGTGCGAAAAGTGCAAATCAATCCCAGAACAACAGCAAAGGACCTTGTGAAGATGCTGGAGGAAACAGGTACAAAAGTATCTATATCTACAGTAAAACAAGTCCTATATCGACATAACCTGAAAGGCCGCTCAGCAAGGAAGAAGCCACTGCTCCAAACCTACCATAAAAATGCCAGACTACGGTTTGCAACTGCACATGGGGACAAATATCGTACTTATTGGAGAAATATCCTCTGGTCTGATGAAACAAAAATAGAACTGTTTGGCCATAATGACCATTGTTATGTTTGGTGGAAAAAGGGGACAGCGTGCAAGCCGAAGAACACCATCCCAACCGTGAAGCACGGGGGTGGCAGCATCATGCAGTGGGGGTGCTTTGCTGCAGGAGGGACTGGTGCACTTCATAAAATAGATGGCATCATGAGGAAGGAAAATAATATGGAATTATTGAAGCAACATATCAAGACATCAGTCAGGAAGTTAAAGCTTGGTCGCAAATGAGTCTTCCAAATGGACAATGACTCCAAGCATACTTCCAAAGTTGTGGCAAAATGGCTTAAGGACAACAAAGTCAAGGTATTGGAGTGGCCATCACAAAGCCCTGACCTCAATCCTATAGAAAATGTGTGGGCAGAACTGAAAAAGCGTGTGCAAGCAAGGACGCCTACGAACCTGACTCAGTTACACCAGCTCTGTCAGGAGGAATGGGACAAAATTCACCCAACCTATTGTGGGAAGCTTGTGGAAGGCTACCCGAAACGTTTGACCCAAGTTAAACAATTTAACGGCAATGCTACCAAATATTAATTTAGTGTATGTAAACTTCTGACCCACTAGGAATGTGATGAAATAAATAAAAGCTGAAATAAATCATTCTCTCTACTATTTTGGTCCTCTGTAGCTCAGCTGGTAGAGCATGGCGCTTGTAACGCCAAGGTAGTGGGTTCGATCCCCGGGACCACCCATACACAAAAATGTATGCACGCATGACTGTAAGTCGCTTTGGATAAAAGCGTCTGCTAAATGGCATATTATTATATTATTATTATTATTCTGACATTTCACATCCTTAAAATAAAGTGTTGATCCTAACTGACCTAAGACAGGGAATTTTTACTAGGATTAAATGTCAGGAATTGTGAAAAACTGAGTTTAAATGTATTTGGCTAAGGTGTATGTAAACTTTCGACTTCAACTGTACCGCTAATTTCCCCAATGCTACACATTCCTTTGTCTCATGCCCTTCTGCACACTTCTCACACCTTGGAACTTCCCTCCTACACACTGCTGCCACATGCCCATAGGTTTGACACCTGTAACATCCTAATGTATTCGGCACATAAGCTCGTACTGGATAACTTATATTTCCTAACTTCACTTTGTCCGGGCAACGACTCAACTTCAAAGTGTATGTAAACTTCCGACTTCAACTGTACATTGTAGAATAATAGTGAAGACATCAGAACTATGAAATAACACATATGGAATCATGTAGTAACCCAAAAAGTGTTAAACAAATCAATATATATATATATATATATATATATATATATATCAAATGTATATAATTATCATTATAATACCAGTGCCAGTGAAAGAATAGTTGTAAACAAATCAAAAAGAATGGAATAAAATTGCACTAAAAATAAGTACAATGCAATGCAATCTGCAACCCCTTGTATGTATGTGTTTCTGTGTGTGTGTGTGTGTGTGTGTGTGTGTGTGTGTGTGTGTGTGTGTGTGTGTGTGTGTGTGTGTGTGTGTGTGTGTGTGTGAGTGTGTGTAAATTACAGGGTCTGTCTAGCACAGTAGTCTGCATATTAGATGCAGTAGTTGGAGCACCTCTCCTATCTCTGATTGTTCTAGGTGTGTTTTGCCAGAGGTTACCTCAGCATAGGTAGGCTGATGATCTGAATGATACATGGTGTGGACTGCATCATGCGGTGCACTTCTCTGAAGGACAGTGTTCTGCCCGACCCTAGAGTAGTGGTCAGTGCTGTGCTGTGATGGGCCCGGGTCTAGTAGAGCTGTGTTGTGATGGGCCGGGTCTAGTAGAGCTGTGTTGTGATGGGCCGGGTCTAGTAGAGCTGTGTTGTGATGGGCCGGGTCTAGTAGAGCTGTGTTGTGATGGGCCGGGTCTAGTAGAGCTGTGTTGTGATGGGCCTGGTCTAGTAGAGCTGTGTTGTGATGGGCCGGGTCTAGTAGAGCTGTGTTGTGATGGGCCGGGTCTAGTAGAGCTGTGTTGTGATGGGCCGGGTCTAGTAGAGCTGTGTTGTGATGGGCCTGGTCTAGTAGAGCTGTGTTGTGATGGGCCGGGTCTAGTAGAGCTGTGTTGTGTTGGGGTCTAGTAGAGCTGTGTTGTGATGGGGTCTAGTAGAGCTGTGTTGTGATGGGCTGGGTCTAGTAGAGCTGTGTTGTGATGGGCCGGGTCTAGTAGAGCTGTGTTGTGATGGGGTCTAGTAGAGCTGTGTTGTGATGGGGTCTAGTAGAGCTGTGTTGTGATGGGGTCTAGTAGAGCTGTGTTGTGATGGGGTCTAGTAGAGCTGTGTTGTGATGGGGTCTAGTAGAGCTGTGTTGTGATGGGGTCTAGTAGAGCTGTGTTGTGATGGGACGGGTCTAGTAGAGCTGTGTTGTGATGGGGTCTAGTAGAGCTGTGTTGTGATGGGCCGGGTCTAGTAGAGCTGTGTTGTGATGGGGTCTAGTAGAGCTGTGTTGTGATGGGGTCTAGTAGAGCTGTGTTGTGATGGGGTCTAGTAGAGCTGTGTTGTGATGGGGTCTAGTAGATCTGTGTTGTGATGGGGTCTAGTAGAGATGTGTTGTGATGGGGTCTAGTAGAGCTGTGTTGTGATGGGCCTGGTCTAGTAGAGCTGTGTTGTGATGGGACGGGTCTGGTCGTGCTGTCCTGAGGCGGGCCCCGTCTGGTCGTGCTGTCCTGAGGCGGGTCTGGTCTGGTAAATCTGTGCTGTGTTGGGCCCGGTCTTGTAGAGCTGTGCTGTAATAAGCCGTGTCTGGCTTTTCTCTCCTGGGGATGGTGGGGGTACTGTTGTTTCAGAAGGTGGGGCAGGGGGTCTCTGTTGCTGGGGTGATGGGTGTGTGGGTCCCTGCCAAGTGTTGCATCCTTTAGGTCCTTAGCAAAGGTTCTGATACTGTCCTGATCAAGGTGTACATTATCGTATAAGTGTTCACATGTCAGAGTGGGATGGTGAGCCGTTCTGACGTTGAGCAGTGAGGCACAGTCCACAGTGATCTGTTGATTTATTTTGTCGATCAACTGTCCTGGGAAGTCTTTTCTTGGTAGGAGGGTGGACACAACTATATTGGTTGTTGGGAACATAGCCTGTGCCCGTTCTGCTACTCTTCTCACTGACCCAGATACGTTTTCACCTTTGGCATGAAGGTCGTTTGTGCCAGTGTGGATGATGATGTTGTCGGGGGTGTCAATCCTGGTCTGACTGAGTAGCTGCATTGCACTGTCAGTTGTGGGACACCAGAACTTATACACCTGGTGTCTAGGGAATAATCTTTCCTGGACTAAGAACTTCCCATTTGAATCAATAAGGATTGCAGTTGTGGGTGATTGTCTGGGCTGGAGCAGACTGGGAGACTGGTAGGTTGACCTGGGCTGGAGCAGACTGGGAGGCTGGTGCAGTGTCATCAGGCTGTGTGGTGGAGGCCATGCTGGTTATGCTGGTCTCAGGTTCTGCCTGTGTTGTACCAAGCTGATGGACATGTTCTCTAGATGCAGAGGACATAATGACTAGCTGCTGGTTGAGGGTATCAATGTATCTCTCTCTCTGTTCTAGCTCCTCTCTTGTTGTGCTCAGATGGTATCGGAGGTCATCATTTGTCTGACTCAGTTTGTCCATTCTGCTTTCCAATTTAGCAACAGATGCTCTGCTCTCCTCTCTGAACTGTTTCATCTCTTCTTTTAGTTTATGGACAGTGTCGTCCTCTTGAAGCTTGTTCTCTCTGAGTTCTATGACCTCTGCTTCAACTAGAGAGAGGGTGCTGTGGAAACGTTGCATAGCAGGTGTTCTTGGTGTTGTAGGCATGTCCTTGGCTCTGTCTGCTGCAGGTGAGGTAGGTAGAGGGACACGGAGGGCTTCTTGCTGGGTCACAGAGACCATTGGGGGTGTTGGGGCTTTCCTCCATCATCTCCCTCTACTTTTTCCTCAGCTTCTGAGATGAGTTCAGCTTCTACTTTTAGGGCAGCAAACACATTCTCAAATGCCTGGAGGCTTGAATCATTGCCTTGTATCAATACAGTTCCATTATTGTATAAGTTGACTGTTTGATACGTGTTGCTCTGGTCAGCTTCTTCAAAAATGCTGATCTGACAGCCTTGGCTGATGCCTCTGTTTTTTGAGAAACGGAAATCGTTGCAAATAACCCTTTTCCATATGTGCCCTCGTTTGGTATTAAATATTACATTTATCTTGTTTTTGCAACTGGTAAGATCTGCAAACAGGCGTTCGTGGTTCTGTTCCATCATCAAACCTTTGAAACTTTTCATAGCTTTCTCCGTTTGGATGTCTGGTGGGTAAAAATGTCCATAGCAACGCTCTCTCTCTCTCTCTCTCTCTCTCTCTCTCTCTCTCTCTCTCTCTCTCTCTCTCTCTGTCTCTCTCTGTCTCTCTCTCTCTGGAGAGAGGAAGGGAATGACGGAAGGAAGGAAGGAAGGAAGGAAGGAAGGAAGGAAGGAAGGAAGGAAGGAAGGAAGGAAGGAAGGAAGGAAGGAAGGAAGGAAGGAAGGAAGGAAGGAAGGAAGGAAGGAAGGAAGGAAGGAAGGAAGGAAGGAAGGACGGAGGGAGGGAAGCAGTGCTGAGATCAGTAATTCAGAGTTAGACAGTCTGACCGATGTAATTGTGAATGAGTGTGGTGAGGACGGAGGGAGAGCGAGAGAGGGGGACAAAAGAGAGGGGAGGTAAAGAGTTAGAGGAGCTTGCAGCCAAGACCAAATCAGTAACCGCTGCTACCCGGAGTGAGCGTCCAAATGGCACCCTATTCCCTACATAGAATATTACTTGTCAGCTGAGCCTTATGAGCCCTGGTTTAAAAGTAGTGCACTAAATTGGGAATAGGGTGCCATTTGGGAAGCAGACAGGAATGAGGGGCGAGGGCATGCTCAGTCAGCTGAGCACTAACATGCAAGTGGGATAATTAGTTTTGGAAAATAATATCAAGTGATATAATCGAACCATTCTACTCTAATGATGATCCTCTATGTTGACATTGGGAAGGCGCTAATTGACGGAGAGAGAGATAGGGAGGGAAGGATGGAGGAATCCCAGAACTACAATGAGGCTGGATGGGAGAGAGGGGGAGGGAGAGAGGGGTGAAGGGGTGGAGGGAAGGATGGAGGAATCCCAGAACTACAATGAGGCTGGATGGGCGAGGGGGAGGGAGAGAGGGGTGAAGGGATGGAGGGAAGGATGGAGGAATCCCAGAACTACAATGAGACAGAGAGACAGAGAGAGAGAGAGCATAGTGGGAGAGAGGTCGCCATAGGCAGACCTGGCTCTCAAGAGAAGACAGCCTATGAGACCACTGTCCACAAAATTAGGTGGAAAACTGAGCTGCACTTCCTAACCTCCTGCCAAATGTATGACCATATTAGAGACACATTTTCCACAGATCACACAGACCCACAAAGAATTTGAAAACCCAAATCCAACATTGATAAACTCCCATATCTGTTAGAAATATAAATACCACAATGTGCAATCACAGCAGCAAGATGTGTTGCCTGTTGCCATGAAAACAGGGCAAGCAGTGAAGCACAAACAACATTGTAAATACCACCTATACTTATCTGTTTATTTATCTTCTGCTACTATTCGTACTACAACTATTTGCACAATAATATAACACTTGAAATGTCTATCTATTTTAAACCTTTTTGAGTGCAGTGTTTACAACTCATTTCTAATCGTTTTCTGTTGATGTTTTTCCATTTGTTTCTTCTCAGTTTTGTTTCTTATCTATTTTACTTGTAAACATATGTTTCCCATGCCAATAAAGCCCCTTGAATTGAATTTAATCGAGAGAGAGAGAGAGAGAGAGAGAGAGAGAAATGTCCAACTCCTGCCAGGATTGCTTGGGATGGGGGGGGTAGAGTGCTTCAGGCAGGGGTGAGGGAGGAGGGAGGTATTTAGGGGGTGCGCAGGTCGTGTTGGGGGGTGGAGAGGGATGCGGGAAAGGGTGGTGGTGGTGGTGGTGGTGGTGGTGGTGGTGGTGGTGGTGGTGGCACGGAGGAGTCATGGGGAAATCAGTTGTAGGGGATAATAAGCAGGCAAATTGGTTTTGACAAGTTAGTGGAGCTGGAAGTAACGCAGTCCCTTTAAAGAGGCATGAGGAAGGCAAACACACAGGAGAAATACCAGGAGATAATCAGGAAGAAGTGGGGTGAGGGAGCTGAGGGGAGGGGGATCAGGGAGCTGAGGGGAGGGGGGATCAGGAGCTGAGGGGAAGGGGGATCAGGGAGCTGAGGGGTGGGGGGGATCAGGAGCTGAGGGGAGGGGGGATCAGGGGGCTGAGGGGTGGGGGATCAGGGAGCTGAGGGGTGGGGGGATCAGGGAGCTGAGGGATGGGGGATCAGGGAGCTGAGGGGAAGGGGATCAGGGAGCTGAGGGGAGGAGGATCAGGAGCTGAGGGGAAGGGGATCAGGGAGCTGAGGGAGGGGAGGGGGATCAGGGAGCTGAGGGAGGGGAGGGAGGGGATCAGGGAGCTGAGGGGTGGGGGATCAGGAGCTGAGGGGGTGGGGATCAGGGGGCTGAGGGGTGGGGGATCAGGGAGCTGAGGGAGGGGGATCAGGGAGCTGAGGGGGTGGGGGTCAGGAGCTGAGGGGAGGGGGTCAGGGAGCTGAGGGGAGGGGGGATCAGGGAGCTGAGGGGTGGGGGATCAGGGAGCTGAGGGGGTGGGGGTCAGGGAGCTGAGGTGTGGGGGATCAGGAGCTGAGGGGAGGGGGGTCAGGGAGCTGAGGGGAGGGGGATCAGGGAGCTGAGGGGAGGGGGATCAGGGAGCTGAGGGTGGGGGGTCAGGGAGCTGAGGGGTGGGGGGGTCAGGGAGCTGAGGGGTGGGGGGGTCAGGGAGCTGAGGGGGAGGGGGATCAGGGAGCTGAGGGGAGGGGGATCAGGGGGCTGAGGGGTGGGTAGCTTAAACCTTAGACTGAGCAGCTTTTTGGAGAATTCTGGGCTGGCCAGTCGGTGAAAAGGGTGCAGTACCAGATGTTGATCCATAGGGTGCAACAGGACAAAGGCAAACTGAACCCCCCCAAATAATACAATTTAAAAACCTGAACCAACACTTGCAGTTAACAAGGAGGAGATTCTCAGGAGAACCAAGTGCCTGAAGGGAACCAAAATCGTCATCAATGAAGACTTCTCCAAAAAGGTACGCCTCAAAAGAAAGGAACTTCTGCCACGACTAATTGAAGAACGAAAGAAAGGTAACAAGACATCCCTGAAGTACGATCAGCTGGTCGTTCATCCCCCTCACACACACACACACACACACACATATTTACTCTACGTTGTTCATGTGTTTCACCTAACCTCATGACCCATGACCCATGAACCCATGAAAAACACACATTTCTCCAAATGTCAACCCTTTGAAGTCTTCAGTGGTGTTCCATAGGAAGTGCACCCTTATATATAAAACTAACCCAAATGTATGGTTGTATTGGACATGTGAGGCACGCACTTCTATGTTTCCCTTCCCCTCTCTGGATGATTCCGACTGTGTATCTCTCTTAGATGGGCAGGATATCAAACTTTAGATATTAACGAAGCAAAACATCTGTGACGAGGTGTGAAAGGAGGAGTCAGGCACAGGAGGTAAAATACAGAAGTCCAGAGTTGATTCCGTTTACATAAATCAAACGCCCAAAGCGTCAAAATGAAACTATTACAAGGGAAAACATCCACCTTGGCATAAACACAGTGAATAGTAGCTCAACCGAGCTACACGCTCTCACAACAAAACAATCACTCACAAAGACAAGGGGAACAGAGGGAACACTTATACACATACTAATTAGGGGAATGAGCACCAGGTGTGTGTGATTGACAAGACATGACAAGTGGAGTGATGAGAACGGGATCGGCAGTAGCTAGTACTCCGGTGACGACGAACGCCGAAGCCTGCCCGAACCAGGAGGTGGGGGGGCAGCCTCAGCGGGAAGTCGTGACAACAATAGATATGATTGTGTTGATCCAGATTCACATTTCCTGACTTTTACCTGAAATAAGTAATCACTTGTGATTACTATAATGTGAAAGTGCTATACAGGTTGGCAAAATGCTTATCTAATTCCAAGACCAGCTTAATTTCTATCTTTAATTTGAACGTTCGCAGTCTTCCTAAAAATCATGATCACCTTGTTCATTTATCTGTCTTCTCTCAGTCATGAATGTTCAGAAACATGAAGAGACAGCCGTGCTTTATGACATGTCTCCTTATAATGCTGTTCTCCACTGTAGTGTCTATTTTTGTTCATAAAGGTTTTCAATTCTTTGTAAGAGAGGACCTCGCACTTACATCTGATAACATTGATGTTGAATCTCTTTTCATAGAAATTCCTTCCTGTTCATTTTTTGGTGGTAAACAAGTGGTAATTGGATTCATCGATCGGCCACCCGATTCTGACATCGGTAGTTTCATTGATATCCTTGCATCAACCTTGGATTTGATTCATAATGAAGATAATACTTTTCTATTGGGTGATTACATCAAATGTATTTAAAAGTGAGAACCACTAACTGACATTGACTTTTTAAATACTTTATACTCCAGCTATCTATAAGACTGACCAGTTTATCTGCCACCGATATTTATTTTATTTTTTTACCAATTATTTTAATAATGTGACTAATACAGCTATACTTCATACTGACATTTCTGACCACTTTCCAATTTTCCACTTCTCTTTGGCAGCTGGAAATGACCAGATGGGAATGATTAGTGGCATTAAATGCCGAAAATTTAACAAAAGTAATTGTGAGCGCTTTAAGATGTTGATTGATATTTCATGGGAAAAATGTTTATAAATCAGGCCGATGTGGAGTCTGCTTCCCAGACTTTTCTCACATCTTTCAACTCTGTATTTCCCCACTGCTTTCCCTTAGTTAAACCAGAGAACAGCAGAAGGGTTCTGGAAACCGCAACGTTGTGCCCTTCTGAACACAGCCCTTACAAAAGCCAATAGAGCCGAGACACAAAGCCAGGACATTATGACACAGGGCACACAAGAGAGATGGAAACCAGGGTCATGTTCATTCAGCACCAAACGTAACAAATCAGAGTGAAACGGGGAGATACCACCTGAACTTGTCCAATAAGAAATGCTTGTCTTACATTGCAAAACGTTTTGAACATGACCCTGTTGTACAACCGGTCTAAAAGAATCCTCAGTAAAAAAAAAAAACTAGTTGCACTGTATAAAAGGTTTCTCCCATGAATTCTGCAAATTACAATAAGTATAAGAACAAATTTACTCACCTACTTCGGATATATTTTAGTAACACATTCCAAGAATCCTTAAATAATATAAAGTGAACTTGTAAAATCCTCAGTCAACTGTTGAATAAGAAAAAGGCATCTCCAACTATCCCATCTCTATTTATTGTTGGAAATAAGACCTATAGGGATCCTGATGTTATTTATTGTGAATTTAATAACTTAGTTTGTGAATGTGGGTTCCTCTCTGTCAAAGAAAATAGAGAAAACTGATGGAAATCCCTTGGATTACATTAAGGGACATTCTGCTTCAGTTTGATCCTCCTGATGTGATGGAGGTGATGGCGGTGATGGAGGTCATTGGTAACTTAAAGATATCAGCAGCAAGTCATGATGACATTGGTGCCTCTTCGGTGAAATCAGTGTCTTCCTCGATCACCGAGCCTCTAATGTATATCTTCACCAAATCAATGCAAACTGGTATTGTTCCTAAAGATATGAAAATTGCCAAAGTTATCCCCCTCTATAAATCTGGGGATCCAAGATCCTTTACAAATTATCGCCCAATATCTGTACTACCATGTTTTTCTAAAATCCTAGAAAAATGGGTGTAGAAGAGACTGTTGAAACATTTAAATCAACATTGTATTCTACATGAGCACCAGTATGGTTTTTGTAAAAACTACTCCACAGATATGGCTATTTTGCAACTTGTGGATAAAATATTTACAGCCCCTAACAACAATGAATACGCTCTTAGCATCTTTTTAGATTTATCCAACTTGTTCGACACGGTTGATCATGAAATATTACTTTCTAAATTGCATAATTACGGTTTTCATGATTAAACATATAATTGGTTATATAGTTATGTTAATGACTGAGAACAATTTGTTTATGCAAACGGCTGTGCATCTACCAGGGCCAAGATATCCTGTGGTGTCCCATAGGGTTCGATAATGTGTTATTCCTAATCTACTGTATATCAATGACCTTGCTGCTCTGTCTTCTACTGTACTTCCCATTCTCTCGGCTGACGATACCAATTTGATTTTATCACACAATAATTTTGATTCATTAATTAATGAAGCCAACTCGGGCATGGCTACATTTTCTGAAGGGTTCCAGATAAACAAATTCTTTAAATGTTAAATTCAACTTTATTGTATTCACTAGTAAGAATAAGAAATATTGTTTAAAAAATTGTCGGAACCTCTGTGACCGACCGCCTCGATTCGGTCTTATGTAGCAAAATTTGAAATTGTGTTTTTTGCATTGGATAAAAGTAGAGACTCAGAGCTAGAAAATGATATATCACACACTGCAGTTGAGGAACAATGGGAAAGTAATTATGCTTTGAAAGTTGAGAAACTTTTGAGAAACTGGTCCTTGAATATTTTGGTGCACCTACTGGAGATCTCTTCTTTGTCTACACCCATTCAGCATCGTTCACACCCTCTTAAGCCTTAGCCCCACCCATCTCTTTAAGGATTCACATGAGGCCATGTGCTAAACAGAGTGATTAGTTTAGTAAACAACCAAAGATTTCAAGACTAAAAGTGGTGAAAGTAGTAGCCTACAATAAGGAAAAACTCCAGGTAAAAATACCCTTTATCTAGTCCTTGGCCTATATCCTAATCTGACTTTGGTGCAGGTCATGTTGTTCTTCACATTACCGTCTCTGGTAAACACACACTATATCAAATAAAATACAAGTTTATTTGTCACATGCACAGGATACAGTAGGTGTAAACAGTACAGTGAAATAGCAATATCAAAAACAGAAAGTGTCCAGATAAAAATGATGGGGTCATGTGAAGAAAATGCTATAACCAACCCCCAGCTACATCTAGCTAAGTGGATGGGTCACTATTGTCTAGACATGTACACATGTTCATGAAATACAATGGATGGCCGTAATCACCCCCAGACACACCTGGCTAACTTGATGGGTCATGCAATCATCTGGCGATGGGTTTTGTTTAGACATGTAGCTAGCTAGCTAAACAATGAACCGGCTGTATTATGAATCTGCAGGTAGCTAAAGCTAACCAACCAGGTTCAATGTTAGCTAGCTAACATTAGGCTATAACTAAGAATGGAAAATGTTTTTTCTGATTTCGAATAATATTACTACACAGATCATACACGTAACGTTAGCTAGTATTGGGGATTTATCATTCTCCTAAATTGATGGGATGACTAACTTAGAAAGAATGCATTCTTGACTGGGCTAATGTAGGCTGTGACACCTGGCAAGGCTGTGATTGATGTGAAGAGCTGTTTTAGGGGGTAAAATGAGATAAGGATTTGTCTTCAAATGCTAGACTATACTGGTTCTTTGTGATCTGTGAGCCTTCCTTGGACGTAGGAATGATGTCTAAGGGAGCTGGCTCTTCTCACTATGATAGGTTGTTATGATAATCTTGTGCCTGGCTGAAGTGTGCAACAAATGGCGCCGAGGAGATGAGACCAACCCCTGAACCAACGGATTGGCTGAGAAAGTTTAAACCACGCTCAAGTCTTTACTCTAATTGGCCAGCAGAGAAGTGGGAAACTTTCTCCGTCAGAGTATTTGGGTATTGTTTCTGAAACAATGTAGTTAGTTCTCTGAAGCGCCCTGTGAGGTATTTCAGAGAGCCCGTATATACGAAACATCATATTTACCATTGAAGGTTTTTGCATTAATTAAAATAACTAGTATATCTTAGAAGTCGTGTTGACCTCTTTTGTTCCTAATACCAGATTTGAATTGACGCGACTTTGACACTAGCGAGCCAGCAAGCAAGCTAACGTTAGCTAGCTAGCTAACAGTAAGCTTTAACTTGCAAGAAACGACTTTCTGACTAAATTAGAATCGTATAACATCTGAAAATGTAGTTAGACTCTTACCCGTATACATGGTTGAACGCTTCATGGCAGACTGGACCATTTAACTCAATTTTGTTTGCTACATCTTGTTTGGCCAGCGTTGTGTCAAGTCACTCCGGTTCACACTGACCGGGGCGTGTGCAGAAAGTAGCAAATCACTTTTTCCAACTGATCTGTCGATTAGCACCTGCTAAATTCAGGGCATCAATGTTGTTATGAAAAGTAGCAAAACCTTTATGGTTCTCGATGGCTAACGTTATATATTTCAAAAATGGCGCGGTAGAAAGGCGTATCAACACACACTGAGCAGCTCACGTTATAAACAGAAGCAGGCTGCATGGCAGACCAATCCAAACTCATCTCCCTGCATGTCCAGCCCACCCATTATCTCAGCCAATCATGGCTAGCGGGAAGGTTCCTGTCTTTTTCCGTAGCTAAACCAACTAGACTCGTAATTGAACAATTATATTTGTATTTACGGTATGGAATACACGTTTATTATTAAGGTACATTACCTATATGACCTCAACCTAAAAAAAAAGTAAATATTTCCTGAGCCCTCTTATGACTCCTAGCTATAGGACAGACACTTCAAAACCTTATTCCTTATGATTTATTTTTTAACTGTCTGTTTTGCCATTTATCAATGCATTTTATGGACTATAGTAGTAAAGGCCAAATTCAAAATTTTATCAAATCATTTTTTCATATTTTTTGGGGTCCTAAAATTCTAAATCAAATAGCTAAATGATCTATGGTATGACCATCTTAAAACTATTCTCTCTGCTTTGTCTGTCAACACCTCATCAATGTAGTTCTCTTCTCTCTTCTCTGTCTGTCAGCATCTCATCAATGTAGTTCTCGGCACTCTGTCAACATCTCAGTTTTACCGTTACCTTGGCTAGCATATGTTATCACATCATTCTCAACAGCATAGTATTTTCCCTGAAAACGTGTGTGTGTGTGTCTGCCACAGGTCTGTGTGTAATGTTCAAAGTTTATTTGAGGTCAGCTGTCAACCAAACTGAAATGGTTGGTGACGCAGTTATAAATACCAAGCTGTAATCACACACTAGCTAAGAGTGTCTCACCTATTTAATTATGTTGAAATGCATGGAGTGGGCCGTGCCCTGTCATGGTGCTTGCAACGCCTTCGACAGTTGGTTCGATTCCCGGGACCACACATATGTAAAATATATGCACGCATCACTAAGTCGCTTTGGATAAATGCGTCTGCTAAATGGCATATGTTATTATAATATTCTTCTTCCATGCAGCCCTGTCTGAAGAAGATTCTGCTAGCAGTGCTCTCGTGGCAGGAGCGGAGACAGAGTCAATGCTGGGGCTGTGACTGTCTGCTGTTGAGTATTCATTCATAAAGAGTCTCAGAGTGCTGATTTAGGATCAGTTTAGCCTTTAGACCGTATTGAATATTACACAGAGAAGCTAATCCTAGACCCAGATCAACACTCTGACTCTTATGGCTCCTGATCTCACCCAGCTCCGAGTCCCTTGTCCACCTCCATGTTTTCCCTCTCACTCCAGCCATCGGAGCCTTGTTGTACCTCCAGGTTTTCCCTCTCACTCCATTCCTCTGAGCCTTGATCCAACTTCACCTCCATGTTTTCCCTCTCACTCCATTCATCTGGAGGCAATAGTTCCACTCCTGCTCACTTCAACTGTGGCAGAGGTGGAAGAGGGAGAGGAAGGAGGAGAGGGAGGAGAGGGAGGAGAGGAGAGGAGAGGAGAGGAGAGGAGAGGAGAGGAGAGGAGAGGAGAGAGGAGAGGAGAGGAGAGGGAGAGAGAGGAGAGGAGAGGGAGAGGAGAGGAGAGGAGAGGAGAGGAGAGGGAGAGGAGAGGAGAGGGGAGGAGAGGGAGGAGAGGAGGAGAGAGAGGAGAGGAGAGGGAGGAGAGAGGGAGGAGAGGGAGAGAGGGAGAGGAGAGGAGGAGAGGAGAGGGAGGAGAGAGGAGGGAGAGGGAGAGAGGGAGGAGAGGGAGGAGAGGGGAGGAGAGGGAGGAGAGGAGAGAGAGGGAGGAGAGGGAGGAGAGGGAGGAGAGGGAGGAGAGGGAGGAGGGAGAGGGGAGGAGAGGGAGGAGAGGGAGGAGAGGGAGGAGAGGAGAGGGAGAAGAGGGAGAGAGGGAGGAGAGGGAGGAGAGGAGAGGGGAGGGAGGAGAGGGAGGAGAGGGAGGAGAGGGAGGGAGGAGAGGGAGGAGAGGGAGGGAGGGAGAGGGAGGAGGGAGGGAGGAGAGGGAGAGGGAGGAGAGGGAGGAGAGGAGAGGAGAGGAGGGAGGAGAGGGAGGAGAGGGAGGAGAGGTTGAGGAGGGAGGAGAGGGAGGAGAGGAGAGGGAGGAGAGGGAGGAGAGGAGAGGGAGAAGAGGGAGAGGGGAGGAGAGGGAGGAGAGGAAAGGAGAGGGAGGAGAGGGAGGAGAGGGAGGAGAGGGAGGAGAGGTTGAGGAGGGAGGAGAGGGAGAGAGGAGAGGAGAGGAGGAGAGGGAGGAGAGGGAGGAGAGGGAGGAGAGGGAGGAGAGGGAGAGGAGGGAGGAGAGGGAGGAGAGGGAGGAGAGGGAGGAGAGGTTGAGGAGGGAGGAGAGGGAGGAGAGGAGAGGGAGGAGAGGGAGGAGAGGGAGGAGAGGAGAGGGAGAAGAGGGAGGAGGGGAGAGGAGAGGGAGGAGAGGAGAGGAGAGGGAGGAGAGGGAGGAGAGGGAGGAGAGGAGAGGGAGGAGAGGGAGGAGAGGGAGGAGAGGAGAGGAGAGGGAGGAGAGGGAGAAGAGGGAGGAGAGGGAGGAGAGGGAGGAGATGGAGGAGAGGGAGGAGAGGGAGGAGAGGTTGAAGAGGGAGGAGAGGGAGAGGAGGAGAGGGGAGGAGAGGGAGGAGGGAGGAGAGGAGGGGAGAGGAGAGGAGAGGAGAGGGAGGAGAGGGAGGAGAGGAGAGGGAGAGGAGGAGAGGGAGGAGAGGGAGGAGAGGGAGGAGAGGGGAGGGAGAGAGGAAGAGGGAGGAGAGGGAGGAGAGGGAGGAGAGGGAGGAGATGGAGGAGAGGAGGAGAGGGAGGAGAGGTTGAGGGAGAGGGAGGATAGGAGGAGAGGGAGGAGAGGAGAGAGAGGAGAGGAGAGGAGGAGAGAGGAGAGGAGAGAGAGAGGGAGGGAGGAGAGGGAGAGGAGAGGAGAGAGAGGAGAGGAGAGGAGAGAGAGGAGAGGGAGAGAGGGAGGGAGAGAGGAGGAGAGGGAGGAGAGGGAGGGAGAGGGAGGAGAGGGAGGAGAGGAGAGGAGAGAGGGAGGAGAGGGAGGAGAGGTTGAGGAGGAGGAGAGGGAGGAGAGGGAGGAGAGGGTTCTACAAATAACCACTAACGTGAAACTACGGCGGTTTACCTGAAAATGGATGCGAAATAGACCATCATTTAGACCCTTTTATGAACTGGATGGAGGAGGAGGAGGAAGAGAGGGAGGGGGGGAGGAGGAGGAGGGAGGAAGGGGAGGAGGGAGGAGAGAGGGAGGGGGAGGAGGAGGAGGAGAGAGAGGAGGAGGGGGAGGAGGGGGAGGAGTGGGAAGAGGGAGGAGGAGGAGGAGGAGGAGGATGAGGAGGAGGAGGAGGAGGAGGGAGGAAAAAACAGGTGAAAACTGACGAAGGCAGCAAGTTAATATTATAATAATATTAATATTAATTAAAATTTCCTCTTTTCAACCTTTTCCTCTCCTCAACCTCCCTCCTCTCCCTCTCCTCTCCTCTCCCTCTCCTCCCTCTCCCTCTCCCTCTCCTCTCCTCCTCTCCTCTCCTCTCCCTCTCCTCTCCTCTCCTCCTCTCCTCTCTCTCCTCTCCTCTCCTCCCTCCTCTCTCTCTCCTCTCTCTCCTCTCCCTCTCCTCTCCCTCCTCTCCTCCTCTCCTCTCCTCTCCTCTCTCTCCCTCTCCTCTCCTCTCCTCCTCCTCTCCCTCTCCCTCCTCTCCTCTCCTCTCCTCTCCCTCCCTCTCCTCTCTCTCCTCTCCTCTCCTCCCTCTCCTCCCTCCTCTCCTCTCCTCCCCTCCCTCTCCCTCCTCTCCTCCCCTCTCCCTCTCCCTCTCTCTCCTCTCCTCTCCTCTCCTCTCCCCCTCCCTCCCTCTCCTCTCCTCCCCCCTCTCCTCCCTCTCCTCTCCTCTCCTCCCTCCTCTCCCTCCTCTCCTCTCCCTCCTCTCCTCTCCCTCTCCCTCTCCTCTCCTCTCCCTCTCCTCTCTCTCCTCTTCCTCTCCCTCTCCTCTCCTCTTCTCCCTCCCTCCCTCTCCTCTCCTCCCTCTTCTCCCTCTCCTCCCTCCTCCCTCCTCAACCCTCCTCCCTCCCTCTCTTCTTCCTCCTCCTCCCCTTCCTCCCTCCTCCTCCTCCCCCTCCCTCTCTTCCACCTCCTCCTCCCCCGTCCTCCCTCCTCCTCCTCCCCCCTCCCTCTCTTCCTCCTCCTCCTCCATCCAGTTCATAAAAGGGTCTAAATGATGGTCTATTTCGCATCTAGTTTCACGTTAGTGGTTATTTGTAGAACCTGTTCTGGAGTACCATCATCAAATATTGTCCTTCTACTCCAAGCCATGGCTGATGAGTTACATGACACTTGCTTTAACTAATTTTCCAACCACTTTCTCTTTTCTCTCACTTTTTTAAATCCGTTTTAATCCGTTTTATTTTAATAATGTACATTTAATTGACAATGTTCTATTTGTGACAGTGTTGATGTGGGTTTTCAAAGTAACACTGCATGGAGAAACTGCAGAGTTGATAGACAGTTTGAGATCACCGATAACTAGTTTAATGAGAAACATTCTCTGGAAGTACAGGGAAAACATTGCTGTGTTCCTGACAACTGCAAAGTGTGTCTAATTTACTAGTAGGCTCATTATTCTAACAGATCTCAAAGTAAGGTTTGATAAAGAAAGAAGTTGCAGACTACAGTATATGCTCCCCAAAAACTAATCAACGTTTATCACACAGGGTTCTTCAGGCTTTTTTATCAAAGGTTTGACCAAATTCCCTTTGGGGGTTTTAAGGATTAGGGTAATTATTACAGGTAACTATGTTAGGGTTACTATTACCCCCAGTATCAGGCCGGATGCATAAGATGAGTGCACAATGTCGAGAGTAGCAAGTGATTCATGAAAATGCAGAGGAATACATTGCTGTAGTTTTTTTAGTTCACCTTTAAACATGTAAATCAATTAAGAAAAATACTAAATAGCCTTGGTTTCTCTAATGACTGCCACGCGTGGTTCACCAACTACTTCTCAGAGTGGTGCAGTGGTCTAAGGCTCTGCATCGCAGTGCAAACTGTGCCACTAGAGATCCTGGTTCGAATCCAGGCTCTGTCTCAGCTGGCCGCGACCGGGAGACTCATGGGCGGCGCACAATTGGCCCAGGATAGGGGAGGGAATGGCCGGCAGGGATGTAGCTCAGTTGATAGAGCATGGTGTTTGCAACGCCAGGGTTGTGGGTTTGATTCCCATGGGGGGCCAGTATAAAAAAAAAATGTATTCACTAACTGTAAGTCGCTCTGGATAAGAGTGTCTGCTAAATGACAAAAAATAAATTATAATTTTTTTTTTTTGAAATGTGTCAAATCGGAGGGCCTGTTGTCTGGACCTACGGCAGTCTCTATGGGGGTGCCACAGGGTTCAATTCTCGGGCCGACTCTATTCTCTGTGTATATCAATGATGTCGCTCTTGCTGCTGGTGACGCTCGGATCCACCTATATGGGGACGACACCATTTTGTATACATAATATATAATATGCCATTTAGCAGACGCTTTTATCCAAAGCGACTTACAGTCATGCGTGCATAAATTTTTTTGTGTATGGGTGGTCCCGGGGATCGAACCCACTACCTTGGCGTTACAAGCGCCGTCTACCAGCTGAGCTACAGAGGACCACAGGTATACATCTGGCCCTTCATTGGACACTGTGTTAACAAACCTCCAAACGAGCTTCAACGCCATACAACATTCCTTCCGTAGCCTCCAACTGCTCTTAAACACTAGTAAAACTAAATGCATGCTCTTCAACCGAACGCTGCTTGCACCCGCCCACCCGACTCGAATCACTACTCTCGGCGGGTCGGACCTAGAGTATGTGGACAACTACAAATACCTAGGTGTCTGGTTAGACTGTAAACTCTCCTTCCAGACTCACATTAAGCATCTCCAATCAAAAGTTAGATCTAGAATCGGCTTCCTATTTCGCAACAAAGCCTCCTTCACTCATGCTGCCAAACATGCCCTCGTAAAACTGACTATCCTACCGATCCTTGACTTCGGCGATGTCATTTACAAAATAGCCTCCAACACACTCAGCAAATTGGATGTAGTCTATCACAGTGCCATCCGTTTTGTCACCAAAGCCCCATATACTACCCACCACTGTGACCTGTACGCTCTTGTTGGCTGGCCCTCACTACATATTCGTCGCCAAACCCACTGGCTCCAGGTCATCTATAAATCACTGCTAGGCAAATCCCCGTCTTATCTTAGCTCACTGGTCACCATAGCAACACCCACCCGTACTCTGCGCTCCAGCAGGTATATCTCACTGGTCATCCCCAAAGCCAACACCTCCTTTGGCCGCCATTCCTTCCAGTTCTTTGCTGCCAATTACTGGAACGAACTGCAAAAAATCTCTGAAGCTGGAGACTCTTATCTCCCTCATTAACTTTAAGCGTCAGTTGTCAGAGCAGCTTACCGATCACTGCACCTGTACACAGCCATTCTGAAATTAGCCCACCCAACTACCTCATCCCCATATTGTTATTTATTTTGCTCATTTGCACCCCAGTATCTCATTTTGCACATCATCTTTTGCACATCTATCATTCCAGTGTTAATACTAAATTGTAACTATTTAGCACTATGGCCTATTTATTGCCTTACCTCCATAACTTACTACATTCGCACACACTGTATATATATTTTCTGTTGTATTTTTGACTGTATGTTTTGTTTACCCCATATGTAACTCTGTGTTGTTGTTTTTATCGCACTGCTTTGCTTTATCTTGGCCAGGTCGCAGTTGTACATGAGAACTTGTTCTCAACTGGCTTACCTGGTTAAATAAAGGTGAAATAATTTAAAAAAATTTTTTAAAAAACATTACATTTACAATGAAGACTTGTCAAACACATCAATGAACAACTATTACAATATACATATCTATATACACATCAATTACACAATAAGGTAAAAGCAAACCCAAAACACGAAAAGCAAAACAATCATATGAAACAAACACATCCTCAGTAAGAAGGCCCTCTAACATCCTCCAGGTCTGGTTCCTGAATGCCCTAGAGGAGTCCAGGTCTGGTTCCTGAATGCCCTAGAGGAGTCCAGGTCTGGTTCCTGAATGCCCTAGAGGAGTCCAGGTCTGGTTCCTGAATGCCCTAGAGGAGTCCAGGTCTGGTTCCTGAATGCCCTAGAGGAGTCCAGGTCTGGTTCCTGAATGCCCTAGAGGAGTCCAGGTCTGGTTCCTGAATGCCCTAGAGGAGTCCAGGTCTGGTTCCTGAATGCCCTAGAGGAGTCCAGGTCTGGTTCCTGAATGCCCTAGAGGAGTCCAGGTCTGGTTCCTGAATGCCCTAGAGGAGTCCAGGTCTGGTTCCTGAATGCCCTAGAGGAGTCCAGGTCTGGTAACTTCTACATCTCAGTGAACAGTGCAGAGAGACAGAGTGTGGAGGTGGAAATTCGATTTTAACAAATGACTTTCTAAGTGAATCACCCAGCAGCTGTTAAAATCGGTCAACCATGCCACTCTCTCTCTCTCTCTCTCTGAGGGGATGTATCTCTCTCTCTCTGAGGGGATGTATCTCTCTCTCTCTCTCTCTGAGGGGATGTATCTCTCTCTCTCTCTCTCTGAGGGGAAATATGTGTCTCTAATATGGTCATACATTTGGCAGGAGGTTAGGAAGTGCAGCTCAGTTTCCACCTCATTTTGTGGGCAGTGTGCACATAGCCTGTCTTCTCTTGAGAGCCAGGTCTGACTACGGCGGCCTTTCTCAATAGCAAGGCTATGGTCACTGAGTCTGAACATAGTCAAAGCTTTCCTTAAGTTTGGGTCAGTCACAGTGGTCAGGTATTCTGCCACTGTGTACTCTCTGTTTAGGGCCAAATAGCATTCTAGTTTGCTCTGTTTTTTTGTTTGTTCTTTCCAATGTGTCAAGTAATTCTCTTTTTGTTTTCTCATGATTTGGTTGGGTCTAATTGTGTTGTTGTTGTTGTTGTTGTTG